>NC_056725.1:283355734-283463234 GCF_019279795.1 Protopterus annectens
ATCACAGATTTCATCCACCACCAATGAGTTATTTAATCAATGTAATCATGCCTTTGAAGTATAAGGAAATCTAAAAAAGGATCCATCTATGCCATTGTTAGTATTTTACATGTATTTGTTAGAATAGTGATAAAATAATGATTTCTTTGCAATCAAATTCAGACTTGAACATAATCACAGACCTGAAAAAAATCATTTTTTCAGATCCTCCACATAGCCTTATTTAAAACATTTATGAGCCATGCTGCTGTCAGTTAATTTATCTTTACAGACCCGTTTGTATACTACATACCTATTTATGATATCTTCCTCAAGTAAGAATATCATTTAATGCTAAAAAGAAAGCCATCATAACATAACAATTACTATGACTGTGGGCCAGATTTCAAAAATAAGTATAGATAGCACAGCACACTGAAGGAAGACTTCAGTTCACCAGCTGTGGATGTGATTTCAGAAGGTATACCACAAACAGTCTGAATACTTAGCTATTCAGTGTGGGATAATTATGGAATCTGTGCACATTCATCAGACTCCATAACACACTGTGTTGCCCAACTCACCTTAAATGTGACTAACTGCAATGCCAACTCTGTTTTTGAAATCATCGGCGAATGCCATACTGCAACACGCTATGGTAGGGCAAGCTATGGAGGAGGATCTGGCTGTGCATCCTAGAAGTCAGCCAGCTAGACAGTGAGCGAGACTGTAACTAAGCCAACTCTCAGATCAACTAATCATTAACAGATGCCACATAGATAGACAGCTGGTGCAGGCTGTGTGCAACATGTGTCTGTGTGGACATTATGAGGCAACCCCATTCCTCTTCAAAAGAAAAGTATGTATAAACCTGGGTGCACTGGCATATAGGCATTCCAACAAAATATGGTAGAAAATGCTGTAGGATTGTCATAGACAGCTGCCAGTCATAATCTGTCAAAATTGCTGGCAGCAGTGTGAAACATGGAAGATGAATACATACACTTTCTTCTACCCCCATGGAGCAGAGATCTGTTATGCACCACTTCTATAACCTTACAAACTTTTCACATGGACTTGATGCAGGAAACTTCTCTCTCATCCCTATTAAAACCCCTGTACATCCAGAAGCAGACAGATACATTAATAAAAAGGGATGACCTGCCCTGAACTGTGCGTACAGCAGACAGCAGCATAACAAACATCATGGAAAAACACTCTGGAAACGTCCATTATGCATTCACTCACTACAACAGGTGACTGTAGTTGTCTACTTGAGCTATGGCTAATGTGTGTGTACAGAGAACCTTCAAACACTGCAGAGGAAGCATACAACAGAGCAAATGCATCAACATGAAATACCATAGAGCTTGTTTTCTGTGTACTGAAAACTAGGTTCAGATGGCTGGACACACCTGCGGTGTAATGCAATATACACCTGAAAAGGTAGCACAGATTTACTGTGTGTGCCATGTTATACAATATGCTAACAACATACAGTGGTCTTCTTGCTGCAAGTGTTGGAGAACTACCCCAAGAACTCCATGTTTAAAGATGACTTCCGCCGCTATCAGAGGAGGAGCAGAAGGACACAAGGAGCAGAAGAAACAGGCATGGGCAATGTTGGGTGCAACCACAAGTCCAGGCCCAGGCAACACAACAGCATCTAACATACAAAGTTGAGTCATGACAAGCCATGCATACAGAATTACAAACATTAAACACTGATGTTCAGGTAGTGTCCCACCACTACAGCACAGAATGCTTCTAATGGCAATTATCCAGTAGAGATACCCACTGAGGATCAGACATAATTCTAACATATAAAGACATGAGCATATACAAATCTATCACAACACAGAATATCAACTCAGGCTACAAGTAACACAGGTATACCTACAGACTCATAGTGGTGTACATGTATAGAGCAGAGATCAAGGGACATACTTCTGTGCAACCCATTCCTGTCTGTCCACTATCAAACGATGAAATTAGGAAAACAACTCAGGACATAATGCAGAACTGTTGTCAACATCACAAGCAACATATATTAATGTAAAGTATCGACAAAGTGTAATGTATTAAACAGTCATCTATGCTTAGCAAAAATGTCAGACTCCTGTGGCATCAGATTTTACAACAACCACAGACAGCTGACATTGTCAGTGTTCTACACAATAATCGTCATCATTGCCACAGTGTGAGACTGACATTATACAACATAGTGGATCAACTGTCAGTGTTAATCTAACACAGTCTAGGATGCCCATGCTGATGGCTCACATGCTGGCCCTGTCTTCCCCTACCAAGTATGGCAACACTTGGCCCAGGTTGGTCCGCAAAGTAGACTGATGGGGTGCTGCCAGCATGTGGAGACACACTGTAGGAAGGAGCATGACTGTGAGTTAACTGTCTCATTTTTACTGCCAGTCCCACATAGGATGGGCTAGTAGCAGAAGTGTGAGCAAGTTACAGGATGAACATTGATGACTGATGGGAAAAGTTCAGTCTGCTGAGAGGGGGCATACCTCTCCCATGTTGCACTCAGCTAAGCACAGTCAGTGCACTCAGTACCCTGCTTGTACTACAGGACTGCTATTGTACTGCCATAGCCAGGGATTCAATGGACCATGTCACATAAGCATGCTTTCATTCTGTGCAGCCATTGCCTCCATGACCCCACTGTGTCTGCACTCCTATTTTTCATGCAGCCCACCCAGCTGGTGTGCAACATGATGAATTGCATGGGGAAGTGCATGAATATCAAATTTGTGATATCACTGGGAAAATGTATTTACCTGTAGGGGTAGGTGGTCACCCTCTGATATGTGCCCAATGGACATGAGCTATGCACCTATGTCTACTTTGGCAGGCAGTATCAACATGTTTTGGGAAACTGTAAACATCACCAGCAGACTCAACAATGGGCTGTTATCTGCAGGCCTCATCCTGTCCACCATCTGATGTCCCCTCATTATCAGAATAATTGTACAAGTTTTCTGTCACACCATTTCATCCTCATGACTGTCACCATCTGGGCCAGACTATATCACCAATTCTTTCTCCTTTGTGCCAGGGTCCATGCTACCATACTGAGACACATCAGATGCCACATTGGGATTAGTGGATGGTCTAATGGAGGATAAAGGCAATGGACTTGTTAAAAGAAGGGACAGATGATACAGGTCAGGAAAATATGCTTATATCACATGCTGGGTATCATTAATGGCAGGAGATCTTGTATGTGTATGGCCCACAGAGCCAATATAACAGGAAGTTGGTAATTATATTACATATGCAACATGTATACCATATGTGAAGAGTACAAGCATAAGACACACCTCATATGCATTTGTGGGAAGCTGGCCACAGAGGCAAGGGATGAAATGTAACTGTCATAGGGAAACAAAGGCATAAATACAGCATTCTTAATCACATACCTGCCAGCATGTACAATTCTAACAAAGGAAAACTACTCAGTAGATAATACATGGATATACCAATTGTTTGTAGCTGAGATGCTGATTGTGGCTCTCCTATGCATGGGTAGAAGGACACAGTATTAATGGAAGACATCTGCGGGAGTAACAGGAATGACATATATAAAAGAGAGGTAATAGTACACTAGTGACACCTTTCCATTGGGGTGAGTTTGTCTGCCCCAATGTGGACCCTGCAGTGGGAAAGTACAGACAAAGCAAACAAGGTCAAGTATACAGGCAATGTCATAGTCACATGATGACATAACCAACACAGTAACAGGATATTGTGATGCTCATGTTAAGCATAGAGTGCCTGTTTATCAGTTGTCCATGTGTAAAAAAACAGCAGCATTAATTTCATACCACACAGATCTGCTACACATTTCCGCACCCTATGAAGATGTTTGGGAACCATACATGGTCTGTCTGTCTGTAGGTGCACCTGCATGGCTCATGCCCCTAGAAGATGTAGCTGTGTTTTACAATGTGAGGGAAATATCAATATGCCAGCATACAACATTGACATGACTGGAGGATGAGGCAATAGCAGGTAATGGTCACAGTAACTGCATATGGAGACACTCATCTGTCATGTCCTGCTATTGTGCAGAAGTGGATGGACCTGTGCAAATAAATGCAGACAACATTACACACGTTGATTGTACTATTATATATGTACTGAAGATGTATGGCTGCATGTCATTACACTTACATTGACCATCATCACCTTTTGTGCACCCATGTGAATGATGCAGCTCTGCTGCTGCAACACAAACATGGCAATATATGAAGATGCATGTAACAGCAATATGGACTGAGTTATTCTATATGCACCAATATTATGCACAGTAACAAATACATATGCAGCCTGGAAAACCTGCTCCTATCCCATCTCCAGGTATGTGTCAGTCCTCTCTTGCCATATGTAGCGATGCAAGAAACTGTGTAATCTCATCAGGGGGTGTCAATGGTGAACCACCTCTGGTGCCAGCCCTCAAACTCTTGTAATGGCATACCCTGTTAGCTGCATGAAGTATCATTTCAGAGCACCATCGTCAAGAGGCTTCATGGGATCATTTGTGACCTACCACAGCATTAGTCATGTTTTTGAGGTTGGTCTACACTTTATTCCTCTATTCTGTATTTTCTGCCTATCCAAGGAGTCTCCATGCATATTGGCACAGAGCATCTATTATGCTTACATTTTTCTGTGAGGAAAATTGTTGACACTAAGTCTGTTTGCCATCTGAATAACAGTTATATGCACATGGTTAGATTGATGTGGGGACCCACATGTGGAGATGACTGGACAGCTTATGCCAATTTAGCCTCTCTGCTGTCCTGTGCAATGCCAAAATCTAGGAAACAGTCCCTGTGTCATATTGTACTATGACATATAAAACCATATGTGACATCAAACAATGCATGAGAACAGATACTTGGAACAACAACATAAGCTACAATATCTGTAGAGGCAGTCTGTGGGATTCAAACCTCTTAGACTGGATATCACAACAGAGGAGGTCCAAACACAGCAGCATTATGCTACACAAGCCACACACTCTGCATGTAATTCACATTAACACATTACATATAAAAAATGTGTAAAAACAGAAATATGTAATGGCTGTAGCTGTAATGCAGTTTGAGCCTAAACAGACAACCTGTGTAAAAAAGCAGTCATATTAACACCGTTATACATTATGAGCTTATATCAACACAATAAATACTGAGCAATGAATGCCATCCACATTAGCAGAGAGTGTACAAATGTTATCAGTTGAATAACTTATGGAAGGCATCAGAATGCCCTATATCTATTAGCTGTCCACACACAGTACTTGGTAAGCAGCCATAAACATGGATCTTTATATTATTAAGGCAATAGTTCTAGTAAATGCTTTAATAAGCATCAGTGAATAGATATCAATAACAGTACAACACATGCATACCACACAGCAGCATACAGGTAATGTTGGATTCTGTAGGT
Source organism: Protopterus annectens (assembly GCF_019279795.1). Taxonomy (NCBI): domain Eukaryota; kingdom Metazoa; phylum Chordata; order Ceratodontiformes; family Protopteridae; genus Protopterus; species Protopterus annectens. Next base: position 283,361,186 of record NC_056725.1, read on the forward strand.
GTCCTTACATATACTACAGAGTGTATTAAGTTACCAGCAATATATATGGAAAATCCATGAGTACATGCTTATGTACTGTTTGTTTGTGCTGTTTAAATGTGTCTGTATAACTGTGTGTGAGAAAGACTGCTTGTTAGTGATGCAAATGTACCCACCTGTATGTATACAGGTCAATCCCACACCTCTCCAGTAAGTCACATACATTTTTATATTGCATACAATTTTGCATAAATGCATTAATCTAAGCATATATAAATATATTTCTATGGAGTATTGATAGCATAGGTCTAGAATGAGAGAAACATATTCAAACACAGCAATGCTAGCAGGTGCAAAATTACCTTTGCAGCTACCTATGAATCAGGTATACCTGAAAGTAATACCAGCTATGCACATATACCTTTTAATTCCAATTTGCACCATACACAATTAATGAGGATCAGTAAAATTCAAGATTTTGGAATTCCATTTGTGTACGTCAGCAAATACCCAGTAAGTATTGTCAAAAGGGATCATATGTAGCATGTGCCAATTACCTTTCAATGATCTAAAAACATACCATAAGTTCCACGTTTAAATTGTGGTTTTGATACATTTACAGATCAGGCTACTGCTACTTGCAAACTGAGTGGGACCTCGTTAAACAATTAATTGAATTGTGATATATTGACATTCTCAACATTGCTATCAATATGACTACTTCCAGAAGGCATCAACAAGTTTGGACACCCAGTTGGATCAAGGAGAAGAACATCCAGATGATAACTGTCTATGCTGGCGTGGAGTATCTCATGAGAACCAGACCATGGAACTTCCCAATGATGGATATATGGAAGTGAATTGTGAGAGGGCATTGACAACATATGGAAATCTAACAGACTAGAGTGCATGTTTGCCACTATTTTGATGAACTGCATTGGAAGGATGCAGGGAAGCTTCATCTGAGGGTTGCCAAGGTGTGAAGACAGCTGGGGGATGCCTACAGTAACTGTCATAATCCTACATATACCAGAATATTCCTAATGAATTCAGAAATATAGCTGATTCTCACTATTAAATAGCTGTTTTGACAATTAGTTCATGTGGGTAATTTAGAAGGCATGGTGACTGTTCTCCCTGTAATTATGGGTTTGATTCTCATGGGGATTATTTGTTTAATATTGTTTATCACATATAAACAAATGAACATGCTAGATGTTTCTGTTTTCCAACATACAAGGACGTCATTTCACCATCCAGTATGGTCATATAACACTGACACCTGTAGTACCTAAGCCAGTGATGACTATGCATTCCTTTGTTACCCTTAGTACTTAAACACTATCACCCAATCTATCTGTGTATATGTCAATAATAACTCATACAGACTTTCATTAGTCCATTCTGCTTTACAAAGTGAACAGTATTATTAAAGTCTCATTTGTTGAACACAACAGAACTGCATGTCCGACTGTCTAAACATATATTCTGTGTTGTAAAACTTGTTGAAATCTTGCAGTTTTGAGGATCATGAGGGCCTGTAGTGTGTATGTGTCAGATGTTTCCATATTCATCCGTTATCCATAGGAAAACAAATACATACACACAATAGTAGCTTTTTAATAAGGGAAGTGTAATGGCTTTTAGCTCATCCTGTAAAGCAACAGGCCATCATGCCCCTATATTCACTAAGTGTGGGTGCAGATCCACATAGGGGATAGTTCTCATTATATTTTCATGGTTGTGTCTTTGTAAAAGTTTTCAAAATTCTGCTATACATACCTGTATATATTAATGGTTATTTTGAACATGCTTACAACTAACTCTTTTATTCATCAGATTTCTATGAACCTCTCTCTGAAATCCATAATGTTCTGCCAGTAGCAGCTCATTTACTACAGTTTTATGTGTAAAGTATAACTCTGCAAAATGAATGTGGAGTATGCTAACATTTGCAACTTGAATTTCATGTATAACTGTGTCACTGTTTATTAATTTGAATCTAACACCCTTTCCAGTAGTAAGCTGTGTTATCCATGCCACGACAAGGCCTTGAGTAAGCTGCTCACATTCTGTGATGGATACAGTAGCCCTGACATGGGCTGGTATTGAAAACACACAGAAGTATATATAATAGGATATAGGAAATTTGTTTTTTTGCTTGAGGAGCTATCCTTTAGAAGCAATTCTGTTTATCATTTTAGGCCATTTCATTTGAGAATGTGTTTTTGATGATACCTGCAATGATGTTGGGAGGGTGGCCTAATGGTTAAAGGTGTTTGCTTTACAAACTCAAAGTACAGGGTTTGAATCTCACAGTGGATAACTGGCTAGGCTTAAAATGGCTCGCAAGGGCAGTTAGCCTAGTACTAACCTATGAACCTATGTTGATATACCTTTATTCTCATATGCAGACATCACATGTCAATGCCTGTAAGACAGCAGATTTGTACATCAGTTTCATTTTAATGTCAGCTCTGTTTTTCACAGGAATAGGTGGACTGATAGACATTTTGTTTTCATTGTTATGGTTTTGATTACTGACATACACTTCATATAATAGTACAGTTGACTATTGCCATAATGTATTATATGGTTTCATACTGACTATATTCTAACGCACTGTGTCACAGTCAATATGTTATGTAGTCATGTAGTAACAGTATGCATATGTACTTTGTGTCTTGTGTTGTGATTCACCTTGACAGACCATGGAACCCATAGACACTCACCCATCTGAGATCACAGACACGTGCATGCCAGACCACTGCCAGAGTCCTCTGATTTTCATCATGATGATGACCATGATGGCAATGAGGATAACAATGAGGAAGCTGAACCACACTTGCCATCATCCCTGCTGCATCCAAGAGGAGATGATACTCAGCACCACAACAAGAGGATTAGCGGGAGCAGATCTGGAAAGTGGTGAATAATGTCTTTCAGACACAGATGAGGGACATGATGGGGAATTTTATCCAAAACATGGCACAAGTTATCCAGGACTCATTCAGGGAAATAACCTGGGAGATCATTCATGATGTTCATCCCCATCAAGGTGGTTCCTTAGCACTGCTACTATTATCTGTGTGATCCACTTATATAATGCTGCCACCATGGTGTTTGCTATATCAGTGACTGGACTGTATATGCACACTTGTGCATGCATAGCATTTTTCTGCCATGCTTATGTTTTATATATCCAAACGTACACTACAGATGTCATGTGACATTAAGCATTATGTTTCAGTGGGAACAAGACACACATTATCACATTAGACTTTCATTCAACATTCAGCTGTCCTGGAGTTTCAGCAGTTAACCTGCTGTTACTGCTGCAACAATTCTACTTTATACATGTACGGTACTGACAGCAGCTCACAATCAACATGTTGGCCATATTTCACATATACCACAGTGGTATGGGTATGATTTGTGGTTTGACATATCATGTATATTCAACAGCAGGACATGTCCTTGCTGCTGTGTTTTACATGACACTTGTCATGCTGTCACTCCAGCATGCTGGCATTGTGCGTTTCATGTGCTTTCTCAATTGTATCTGATACATATGAGCAGTCCTCCTTAACTGAATGCATAGACTGCCAATGTAATATTCATATATACACCATGATAATGCTAATTTATTCAGTAACAGTACAGTATGCGTTCTTTGACCTATGTTATATTTCCACATCTATTTCTTATTCACATAAATTCACACATTTGCAAATGGTGTACATATGTAATGATTTATGTATATGTCTCTGCACACATTACTATCAATAAAGAAACAACATTGTACTTTGGAACTGTGAGCAATCACTGACTTTATGTTAGTGTGCTGTAATGTTTCTCACAGGACTTTTCTTTGCTTACTCATAAAGAGGATCAGTGACATATAACCACAGATGTTTACTCCACATGTTGTTTTACATTGGCCTGACAGTATATGTGCATGTGATACCAATTCTTAGCTTGTTTACCTACACCAGTTGCTGTTATATGATTGCACAATACTGTGTGTGTGATTTCTACATGCCCATTTTGTTGACATCAGCAATGCAGTCATGTGACATATATTGTTCATTTGCTTCAATGTAGTTTGGGTTAACTTCAACACCACCCTATGCGATGTACACAATGCACATGCAATGTGTCACCTTTCATATTGTTGTCCTGCTTTACCATTTCTTATGGAGATTTGATGCCATGTTCTCTTTGATGTGGGCCCATGTTGCCCATCTCCCTTCCACATTTGTTCATATGCCATATATCTTGCACACTTGCATGATCGATGGTCACCTTTGTTGGAATTCTCATCCATTTTCATTTAGTTATTTTTTTGCTAGGTAAACGTGTGCCAAACACTATGGTCATTATGCAGATGCAGAACATATGCACACAGGATGATGGCTACTGCGTGCAATATATCCTTGCTTTTGTTGTACTTGTGTGTTACATATTAACCAATGTACATTGTTGAAAGTCATGTGCACAACCTGAAATTGATTATATATCATTAATCATAGATTTGTGACCATATATTGTTACATGTCATTGTTAGGTATGTGTTTATTGGCATTCCTTTCAAATACTTTCATATTAGGCCAGTGAAGGTCATACATATAGGCCTACAACTGTGTGTTACCTGTGTGATGGCCTCTCTACCATGGGCCAATAATCAAGGAATCTCAATCCTCAACACTGACCCTGGTGAGAGATGGTCAATAAAAAACAGGAATGGATTTACACAGTATTTTGAAATGCAGCTCTGTGCATAGGTTCATATATTCATAGGTATTTACTAGGCTAACCACCACAAGGGCCTTTTTAAGCCTCGCCATGCATTCCAAATCTCTGACAAGTTCTGCTACCCTTGATAAGTGTAAGCATGGGCCTGGAGATAAACAACTTACAGGTTACCTGTGTCCATTAGAGACATAGGTGCCAAACCAGGGATGAATTTCTGGATTCCCATCCAATTGTTCAAGTTGCACTTGAATTGGGTTAAGGACGATCTCTGATTCACATGAATGGGGAGCCTGTTCCATAGACGGGGTAGTCTCTGGGACACACACACATATACCTATCTCTCCAGCAGGTCCTATTTATACAACAGGCAAGGTTTAAGTCTTTAAAATGGGTAATTCTGGTGTTGTTTGTTTTGTAGATATGCAGGAGGTCCATCAGAGTGGGATCTGACAATGCCCTGTATGCCAGCCATAGACCTCCCCTCAAAAGCATGTAGGAGACAGAATACAGGGATAGGGCCTTACGGCAGTTTGAACAGGACATTTTACTTACACCCTGTATTCTTTTAATGAGGAATCTCTGTAGACATTCCAATTGCTGGAAATTCCATGTTAGGTACATACCAAAGGGGACACTGTACTCAATGATAGGTCTGATGAATGCCGAATACAGTGGAACAATTAATTACTTGGAATTAGATCCCATACCTTTGTATAAAAGTTGCACAACATAGAATGATTTCCTCATCACTGTAGACATGTGATGGTCAAAGGCTAAATTACTATCTATGTGTTTCCCTAAGTCCCTGACTACTGGGTCAACTCTAAGGGGAGTGTTGTCAATATGATAACCAAAAGAAATGGAGCAAAGTCCAGCAAAAACCACCAAAAAAAAAAAATCTGGACTAAATATAAAAGGCACCACACAGAAAACTCCTGGTTAATGCAGAAACATAAAGCAAACTCCTTTATTGAATAAACGCCACAACAGAAGCAAACAACCATTTTTGTCCAAGTATCCCTCAGACTTCCTCAGATGTAGTAAATAATTGAATACTGTTGCATCATTATATATACTCTCATTAAATAATTAATCAATTAAAACAAACATTTATATTTAAAGTTGTAGTTTAATTCATTTTCAACTGTAGGTGCATCGATTTTATCTGTTCCATATATTTTTAAATTTTAAATTCTAATTTCCATTTCTATGATGTATTCACAATGTTAGTTACACTACATCTTTAAATATAAATGATTGTTTTAATTGATTAATTGTTTAATGAGAGTATATATAGTGATTTAAAACTATTCAATTATTTACTACATCTGAGGAAGTCTGAGGGATACTTGGACGAAAACCCTTGTTTGCATCTGTTGTGGAGTTTATTCAATAAAGGAGTCTGCTTTGTGTTTGTACGTTAACCAGGAGTTTCTTGTGTGGTGCCTTTTGTTTTTAGTCCAGATTTTTTGTTTTTTGTCAATATGATAGTTACTATGGATGGATAACTTCCCAAAGGATGCTATTATGCATTTCTTGGCAATAAGTTTTAGTCCATGACTCTGACACTAGTTGTTTGTCTGTGTCAGCCCCTACTGGAGAACATTTGTGTCAGTGTGAGATTCCATGACAACTCCTAATTTGCAATTATCTGCAAATTTAGTCAGCCAGAGATGACTGACATTGGCCTTGACTTCTGAGAAGTAAATGCCAAAAAGGAGCAGTCCAAGGACTGATCCCTGAGGGACTCCACTTGTGACTGGTCTCTTTATAGAGGTGGACTGCCCAATTCTAACTGTCTGTGAGACAGTTGGCTATCCACAGGGTTGAGTTTGTCAACAATGCCTGAGTGGGGTATTGTGTCAAATGCCTTGGCCAGGTCAAGGTAGACAGTGTGAATGATTTTGTCCTCATCCATTGCTTTGGTGACCTTCTCAAAGAAGTCCACCAGGTTGAGTAAGCATGATCTGCCCTTCATGAAACCAAACTGGGTTGGATCCAAAGTCTGGAGATTTACTATATATCTGTTGATCATCTCCATGATAATTCTTTCCATGGCTCTACATATAAGACTAGTGAGACTTATGGGTCTTTAGTTTCCAGTGTCTGTAGATGGCCCATGTTTGTGCAGAGGGACAACAGTTGCTTTTCTCCACTCCATTCATGAGGTAAGAAGCCTGTTTGGAGCCTACAATTAACTAGTAATTCAAGAGGCCCTGTTAGGTCATGTTTTATGCTATTTTGAAGGCATCCTGGGATATTTTCTGGGTTTATTGATGCAGTGTTCTCGGTCTTAGAGACAGAGCAGTAAGGACCTGTTCCCTGGCGATAGTAGGAGGAGTTATATTTGATGATATTTCCTGAGGGAAGGTTGAGTGGGAGAGAGGGGGTAAAGTTGAAGCTGAATTTATCAGCCAGGTGGTTTATATCTTCTGGCTCAGTACAGGTGGCTCCATTTACAATGAGCTCTGAACATAATTGTGTATTGTCTTTGAAGTTGCGGACATAGCTAAAGAATGCTTTGTGGTTGTCCTTGACCTAGGAGGCCAAACTTATCTCAAATTTAGTTTTGGTAAACTTTATTTGTCCTCTGAGTTATTTGTTTATTTTGATGAGAGTGCTTTTGTCCTGCTGGGTGCGGCACCTCCTAATTTTGCCATGATTTTCTTCCTCCTGTTTATATATCCTATTGATTTTGTGATTCCACCAGGGTGGCATGTTTTTTGAGCTAGTTTTGTACTTCTTCCTGGTGGGTATCCACCAGGGTAGCATTTTTTTTAGTTAGTTTTGTACTTCTTACTGGTGGGTACAGCTGCCTCTATGCAGCTTTTAACATGCTTGTACAGTGTTTCTGTGAACACTTCTTCATAGGCAGCAGTGTTCTCAGGATTTATGGTACCTTGAAATTTTGCCAGGTTCTCACTTAATAGCAGGAAGTTAGCCTTAGAACAGTTCCTGAAAATTCCAGGTTTTGCTAGGGGTCCAGGTTTTATTTTTACTTCAAAGGAGACCATTTTGTGGTCTGACCTTATCAGGGAAGGTCTTACAGTAGTGGGGGGTGTGCAGCAGTCTCCCATATTAGTGAGGACTAAATCCAGTAGGGTTGCACTCCTGGTTGGTGTACTGACTATCTGGTCCAGGCAGTTTGTGTTTACAAAATCCAGGAATCTCTGTGCATATACGTTTGGTGTCATATAGGATTCCTAGTCAACAGTGGGGTAATTAAAGTCACCCATGAATGTGGTATTGGGTTGGATGGTTGGTGTTTCTAATAAGTTTAAATACTTGGCATGGGTCTCCTGAGTCATAGAGGGGGACCTATAGCTTGCAAGAAAATGGTATTGGATTTACGTATGGTAAATTAAACATGTGACAGCTGAAGTACATTGTCCTATTTGACCAGTGTTGATGTATATTTATTTTTTATGTAAATGGAGACACCTCCACCTTTAGTCCCTACCTGTGAAGTAGCTGGCCTAAACATGTGAAAAGCATTATAACCATGCACTGTTAGTGTGGTTTCTGCATCTTTAAACTATGTCTCAGTGACCACACAGATGTCAGCATTCTCTAGGGTAAAGAGAACTTCTAGGGAGTGTAGTTTTTTGCTTAGACTCCTAACAGTGAACAGTTTCACCCAAGAGCACTCAGTGAACATGCTCACTTTGAAAAAACTGTGTCCCAGTTCCAAGAAGCTGACACACTTGCACCCAGAATTTGATTTTCACACACACACACACACACACACACACACACACACACACACACACACACACACACACACACACACACACACACACACACACACCTGGGAATGGTGGGCACAGATTTTCTAGCTGTACCCCTTCTGCCCAGACTATAAGGTAACCTTGCTGCCACCAGTGAACTACTCTAAAGCTCTTACAAGGATATCCAATTATACTGAGTAAAATCAATAATAATATAAATGACAGAGTGTAACAACAGTGGCCACGGCATCACTAAATAAACATAAATGCTCTCAAGATGTTAAAAGTATTTTCTAAAAGACAAGCCACAATGAAAGGTATAACAATATTTAATATTAAGTAATAAAACAGAAAACAAGAGAGTATTAAACATCTAAGTACAATAAACACAAGAGTTTCAACAGCAGAAATAAAAATAACACAGTTGGACAGATTCAAACAGATGCAAAAAAAAAACACAGCTTAACTAATCTCACTGTATTTCCTGACTGTCTGAAGAATAGCTGTTCCCTAGCTAACTTAATACAGCAAGGTAAGATTAGATGCTGAGATGCTTACTTCCACAAGGCAAAGTGATGAGCTTCTAATAAACTGAACTGAATTAATCTAAACTAACTAAATCAACTGACTGTGATAACTCTTATAGATCTTTATATCAGGTGACAAAGAAAACAAAACAAGCTGCTGTGTGAGTTCCATCCTCTCAATGCTGGTTATAGACTGGCATCACATTTGATCACCTGACTCTGGTACAATGCACAATCAGAGCTTTATAAGATCTGTTGCAGTGTCTGAAAGCTGTAGAACAATTTCAAAAACTTCTACATTTCCCTTCCAGAAGTCTTTGCTTAAACATATACATTTAATCAGTTATAATAATAATACATTTTGTTTATACATTTTTAACACAAGCATCTGTACACGTCAGTGTGATAGTCCAATGATCAAAATTATTTACAAAATTCCAGCTAACTATACTGACATGAGTTATACATGCACTGCCCTATTCTCCTGGCATAGATGGCAATACCTTACATCATCATAGCCTCTAACATGACATATATCTCTGACATGTGCATTCCATTGCATATGTGCAACTGCTTTTGTAAGTAACATCCAGTTTGTTGCATTTCTACAGTACTACTGTTTGGCACTATGCTTGTGTGTTTTCCTTTTACATGCATGGTCAGAGGTTCTGTTCTTTCCTCTGCTAATTTTCTCCAGCATTCTAGGGGTTGCATTTGCTCATTGTGATGTTGCTGATAGACTACTTGGATATTAGATTATTCATGCAATGTGTTTTGAAGTCCCCATTTTTACCCTGCAACACACAACTGCTGTCTGTCATGCATATTCAATTATGATTGCCGCACAGTTTGTAATGTGTCATAACATAATAGTGTATAGGTACATGTGTATTTCCACATTTCTCCATTGCTGGGATGCATCCCCAACCTTTTTGTCAAGTTTCCATTGCCCATGTTGTACAGTGTGCTGTCTATATAACTTACCTGTCCTTACTGTTTATTTCTGACCTTTGTTTGTCATGTTTTGCAAAATTTGTTATATGGGTATACCTGCTGGGTTGGCCTTCTCTTCCTCTTTCCCTGTCTTTACCTTTCCTTATATTAAAAAAATGGAGCCTATTCTTACTAAAAAAAAACATTGTCATTGCCCCTCTGACTGTCCCTCAGATTTTCCTATTCCAAAATATATCTTGCATGTCCATCTTTTTCACTCATGCCCCACGTCTGCTTTTCTATCTCCCTATTTCCTTGGGTGTGTGCATTAGCTGTGTTCCCCATACATGACCTGCATCCATTGTAGCTACTGTTAGCTGTGGCAATGTATCTGTGATGCAATTCATCTTTATACAATTTTTTATTAGAAATTTTACAGATTTCATTGGAATCTGTAAGTGACAGCAAGTATATTTAACTAATAAATTAGTTATGGTTATTAAGCTTACTGTAGGGATTGTTGTAGATATGTAATTAGTAATGTTCAGCAGCTTAGATTGGGATAGTATTTCCATAAATTTGGTAATGTATACCACGCTTTATGAGACATTTTTCATGAGTACTGGAGTAGCTGTGATTGACATACAGTGCACAGTTGCTGCTGAGAAACTTCACTATGTGCCAAGATATTCTAAGTTCACTGAGGCATATTTATATATTACAGGCTAATCTGCAACTTTTGTGCTGATACCTGAGGAATATGCCAGATTCCATGAACTTTACAGAATCTGACCCTGTGTATATGCTTCTTATAAAGAAATTAACAGACAGCAAAATATTTACTACACTCAAGTTAAATTGTCATTAATCTCAATGAGCTTTATTATTAAGTAACCAAGAATGCAGTCAAAGATACTCGATGTAATAGTTTTGTTTTCACAGCAAAGTTTAATACCATGAAAATAATTATTCATCTGTACTGAATTTAAAGCAATAAATAGACTTCTTTGCAAAAGAAGACTTTTTCAGGGTAGAACAGGACTGGCTAACCACAACCACTCTAACTCCATTTGGAATAATGACCACAGTGTTATAAAAATGACCGCCAACTTAAAATACAATTTATATATATATATATATATATATATATATATATATATATATATATATATATATATATATACATATATATATATATATATATATATATATATATATATATATATATATATATATATATATATATATATATATATATATATATATATATATATATATATATATATATATATATATATATATATATATATATATATATATATATATATATAAGCACTACAGAATCCTGAAAGCCCAAAATCCTGAAGACCAAAATCATGAGAACAAAATCCTGAAAGTTCAAAATACTGAATACTCAAAATACTGAAAACTCAAAATCCTGAAAACACACAGGATACCAACACTCACTATATTCTAGCACAAGTACATACAGAAACAAATAAAACACAAACTATATTACTGTTCTCCAAGTATAAGCAGGGGCAAGCCCCCCTGCACCCCCATATGGAGGGCTGCACCCTCCACACCCCCTGCTGCTTAAATATATCAGCTCCAAGATTGCACTTAGTATAGTGAAGTGTAATCTCAGAGTTGATATATTTAAATAGGAGGGGGTGTGGGGGGCACAACCCCCCACATGGGGGGTGCAGAGGGGGCATGGCCCCCTACATATAGTTGAAGTGTATTATGTTTCTGTATGTACTTGTGCTGGAATATAGTGTGTGTTGGTATCCTGTGTGTTTTCAGGATTTTGAGTTTTCAGTATTTTGAACTTTCAGGATTTTGGTCTCAGGATTTTGGTCTTCAGGATTTTGGTCTTTCATGATTCTGTAGCGCTTATATATATATATATATATATATATATATATATATATATATATATATATATGGGTCTAGGAATATTCACTGAAACCACATTTCACTGAAAGTCAAATGACTGTGCACAAATCACTGATAGCACAATTCATTGAAAACTCAATTCACTGAAACACATTTCACTGAAAGTTATATATGATCTTTTCCCCACTGTAGTGCAACCCTGGAGTTAGTATATATAGTAAGGGAGGGGTGTGGGGGACTAGCCCCCCCCCACTTAGCTTGGATATATAAGTTTAGAAAAGAGTAAGTTATTGAAATTGCAAGTATCCGTGTGTATAGTTCAAAATATTTAAAATAGGTGGGGCTATGCCCCCAACACCACCCCTTACTATATATTCTAACTCCAAGGTTGCACTACAGTGGGAAAAAGGCCATATATAATTTTCAGTGAAATGTGTTTCAGTGAATTGTGTTTTCAGAGAATTGAGCTTTCAGTGAATTGTGCACAGTCAAATGTGTTTCAGTGAAATGTGCTTTCAGTGAATAGTCCTAGACCCATATATATATAAATATATATATATATATATATATATATATATATATATATATATATATGGGTCTACCTGACAACGCCGAAAGCTGACAACACAGATGATGAGAACACCGACACCAGAAGATCGACAACTGAGATGACCATGGATGAAAACCCAGACGCTGAGAACACCAACATGTGAAAAGGCTGTGTAAGTATGTGGTAGTGACGGATGTTAGGGTTAGGGTGCGAGTAAGGTAAGTGTGCGATATTGACGGACTCTAGGGATAGGGATGGATTAAGTGAGTTAGGGTTAGGGCGCGGGTTAGGTGAGTGTGCGATAGTGACAGTCTTTAGGGTTGGGGCGGGTTAAGTGAGTTAGGGTTAGGGCGCGGGTTAGGTGAGTGTGCGATAGTGACAGTCTTTAGGATTAGGGGCGGGTTAAGTGAGTTGGGGTTAGGGCACGGGTTAGGTGAGTGTGCGATAGTGACGGACCTTAGGGTTAGGGTTTGGGTTAAGGTTATAGATAGTTGTGTATGTAAGGTTTAGTGTGGGTTTGTAAGGATTTTGGTGTGCTTGTGTTGTGTGTGTGCTTTTTGGACAGGGGATTTGTTTTGTTTGTTGATTGTCGGGATTGTGGTGTGTCGGGCATGTGAGGTTTCGTGTTTGTGAACTTTCGGTTATGTGGTGTAGTGATTTCATTGTCGGTGTTGTAGTGCGTCGGTGTTGTCAGGTAGACCCATATATATATATATATATATATATATATATATATATATATATATATATATATATATATATATATATATACATATATATATATATATATATATATATGTGTATATATATGTATATATATATATATATATATATATATATATATATATATAGGTCTACTTCATAACAACAAAATACCACATTACCAAAGACAAGAAGGCCAAGACAAGATTTCTGAAACTTCATTATAATGAATGACCACATAGCCAAAACGTTCCTAATGATAAGTAACCAGTGGGCCAACAGCTGACAGAAAATACACCACACTATCTTCAACCCACCCCCACACCACCCAATGTGGGGGGCTGCACCCCCACCCCACCCCCAATTAAATATACTAGTTCCAGGATTGCACTACAGTGGGGAAAAGGGGAAATTTCTCCTTGTTGGCCAACTGGTTACTTACCATTGGAAGCATTTCAGCTATGTGGTCATTCAGTATAATGAAGTTTTGGAGATCTTGTCTCGGCCTATAGATGGAAGGAATTATTACGATTGAGGAAGGAGATAAAAACTTAAGAAACAAGTAAAACAAGAATATGATTATATCATAATATCATAATTAATTGGAAATCCTTTTAATACATGCATACATAAAAGGACAACTATATACAGAAACAGGAATGTGTCTAATTATGAAAGAAAATACATACATTTCTGGAAATCAGAGAAACAACAGAGGTAGATTTGAGACTTTGCATGTTATTAAATTTAGCAATATAACACATACGGCTATGGCATTAAAAGTGATTACTTTCTAGATGCAGATAATATTAAAAAGGGCATTACAAACCTAGCAAGTATTTCCTTAAATTCCACACCTAATTGTTTTATTGCACAATTATAGGAATTTTATATCCCTGAAAAATGAACATCCACAACATAAATGGAAGTATAAGGCTGTGCTTGTTCCCAAGATTATTTGAATGTTATCTCTTTGGCATAAATCTAAATCAGCAAAGCAGGTTAGGGAATGATGATTATACATAGGTTAATAAAACTAAAAGTATTCGTCAATATTATTACCTGATATTTTCACTAGAAAAGTAATTGCGAATAAAGACAACAAAAAGATATCATTTACTTTGATCTTAACAAATAGTTTAATAAAATACAACATATTACACTAAGAATGAAACTGCAACTAGTGAAAATTAACCAATAGACAGCAAAGTGGTCATCTAATTGTCTGCTAAATAGGACACATCAGCTGAAGTTAAATACAAAATGGAAAGAACAGAAGAAGTCAAACTGGAGGTGTCACAGGGGTAAGCATTTAAAACCTCTACTGTTCTGTTTTTTTGCTTCCCCTATAAATGATCAGTACACAGCTGTTTGAAAAAAAAAATATTTCATTATAATTGACTGAGTAGACATGTTCACTACAATTTACTCACAGAGATTAAAATAATATTTACTAGCAGAACAGCTCCCCACATCTCCATTTTAAAGCAGTCCCCATTTCCCCCAAACTCATATATGCTAATATGATTGAGATAAGAGACTCATCATCAAATCATACTAGGTTCTCACACAAGCAGTTAACCTGCTCTATGTAAAATTATACCTTTAATATGGAATAGATGATGACTTTGACCAGATCTGTTTACGTAATTACAATCCAATCAACTGATTCTGGATGACCAGTAAAGAAACCATTCTTTCTATAGTCACCAGTCTAAGTGCCCCCAAAAGATATTCAGTTTGTTGGTAATTCAGATGAAAAAAAACCTTCTCATACATATTTTGCATACAGACTGTAATTTCCAGTTATGCTTTCAATTTATACACTGTATTTATTTTTGTAAAAATATACAATTTTGGCATTTTTATACTGTGCAACTTTACTGTCTTTCCAAATGGAGAGAAAATTATTCACTATCAGATACAAGACATTTTGGTTTCAGTACTACTTCACACATCTGCTAATTCACAAAATAAGATGTTTAATTTGCAACCCATAGTTGACAATTTGTCTTTCCTATGTGTAAAACTCTTCAGTTACTGTAAATAACACAGCTTTATAATAGTCTATATACTAAAAGTGATTGTGAAATTATGGGCTCTGTTCATTAGGGCATAATAACAGGATGTTACAACTCCTTGAATACATTCCGGAGGCCATACTTCGCAAAATGAAAACACAAAATAATTATTTTTTGCATGAGGAAATGTATAATGCAGTATTGTACATTACAATGGTGTTATTCAAAACTGAACTGTGGCCAGATTTTTAAGATACATACAAACAAAGGCTCTATAAAGTTGCATAAAGGATTACATGCACTGTCTGAATGATCAAAGACACATGGCAGTCCAATAATTATAAGTAAAATGCATTTCTTAATACTCATTAACATTTGTCTGACACTCTGATATCCAAGAGAAGAGACAGTAGAAAAATAAAAAGTTACAAAAAGAGTTGGGCATTGTAATGGATAACAAATTAATGTTTAAAGTGAACATAGTTGCTATATGCAAGGAGGCAGCAAAACTGTCATGGAGCTTGTAGAGACTCATGCA
Organism: Protopterus annectens; assembly: GCF_019279795.1. Classification (NCBI taxonomy): domain Eukaryota; kingdom Metazoa; phylum Chordata; order Ceratodontiformes; family Protopteridae; genus Protopterus; species Protopterus annectens. The sequence continues at coordinate 283,376,818 of NC_056725.1, forward strand.
ATCATGAGACTTGAAACTGTTAATGATACCCTTTAAATATGAAGTGTGTCCTGTACTTTAAAATGAAGGTTCAGTGTGCAGTCCAGATAAATGTTCTGACATATAAAGAAACACAAAACCCAAAGGCACATCAGTAAAAAGATTCCAGTCCTAAGCAATCAGTCACGTGTTCAAAGGATAACAATGGTGAATGTGTGTGATATTCTATAGAAAGAAGGAGGTATGATCTCAGTATTTTAGACATTCAGAGTTTAATCAATATTTAGACAGCCAGGAATATTAATTGCTCTCTCTAACACACCTCTTTGAAAGTGTCATCTCAATCAGCAAATGTTAAGATACAAAACCAGAAGTTTATGAAAGTGGATTTCATGTAGGGTAGTTAGTGGGTGGAACTTAATAGACAAGAAACTAGAGAACAAGATGTAATCCATCTGACTGGCACTTTTGTATGTCACTCACCATCTCCCTGCACTTAAAGAATTACATAACATACTCAGCGCAGTTAGAGTGCATTAAGGAAATATACTGGAGACATGTCATGCAACTACATAAGGAAGGTCAAAATGAAAACAAGCAACAGTATTATTTCTGGGGGAAGATATCATTGAGTATTTTTCACAATAAGCTGGAAAAATGGCCAGGTGTGAAATATAGAAATAGCACCTGCAAATTTTAGTGTTGTAGGGCACATGTAGTCTCCATATTTAGAAAATTTAAAGCATTATGTGTCACCTGCCAACATACAATCAGAGCAATAAAATTGGCATTTTTATACACAAAAAAAAAAAAACATAAAACAAATGTGACTGCAGCAAATATGTGTGTTGTAAAACATAAATATGTGAAACAGTATTTAGGTTCATAGGTTGGTACTAGGCTATCGGCCCTAAGGCCTATGCAAGCCTAGCCATAACAATTCCCTGGAAATTTCTTCCCACAATATTTACTTCTCTGGGCCCCTGTCTGGCAGGGCAACTGACATGATCCAAAGGGTGAATTTCCTATCTCCCATCCAATCATCAAGGTTCCTTTTGAAGAGGGCCAATGAGGCGCTCTGCTTGACATGTATGGGTAGTCTATTCCAGAGTATGGGGAGTCTCTGGGTCAGCAACCTATCCCTCCAGCATGTTTTGTTCATTGTGATGATAAGGTTTAGATCCCTGGAGTATGTGGCTCTGAGGGATTGGGATTTCATTAAGTGGAGCATGTCCAACAGTTCAGGGTTTGACATGGCCTTGTATGTTAAGCAGAGATCGCCACTGAGTAAACGATATGCTACAGAGTATAGCTGGAGTTTTTTTAGAAGGTCAGCATATGGCATCTGCTTTAGGCCTGTGATTCTTTTAGTGAGGTATTTCTGTGGCCTTTCCAGCTGTTGCAGATGTCTTGTGAGGTACATACCAAATGGGGCATTATACACTATAATGGGTCTAATGAGGGATGAGTACAGTGGGATAATGACCTCTTTTTTTCTGGATGAAAAGCCCTTAGTGATGAGGTGTGCCACATAGAAGGATTTCCTGACTGTTGTGGCAATGTGGTTATCGAAAGTGAGTCCACTGTCCACTTGTGTCCCTAAGTATCTCATCACACTTTCGATGTTTTATGTCCTGCCACCTATGTGGTAGTTCATGGGTACATGTTTTTTTCCAAAGGGGGTAACTATACATTTCTTGGCATTAAGCTTGAGCCCATGGCTCTGGCACCAGGCATCTGTTTCTGTATGGCCCTTTTGTACAATATCCACATCATTTGGGGATTCTATAATGGCTCCCAGTTTGCAGTCATCTGCAAACTTTGTTAGCCAGAGTCCCTTAGTGTTGGCTTGTACTTCAGAGAAGTAAATGCCAAACAAGAGTGGTCCCAGGACTAAACCCTGAGGTACTTCACTTGTCACTTGTCTGGAGCTGGATTCGGAGTCTGCTACTTTTACAATCTAGGTTCTGTCAGTAAGCCAGTTGGCAACCCATTGAGTGACGTAGGGATTTATGCCCAGCTTATTAAGTTTATCTATGGTTCCAGAGTGGGGGATGCTGGCAAAGGCCTTGGCGAGGTCCAGATAGGCTGCGTGGACTGCCTTACCCTCATCCACAGCTCTGGAGACTGATTTGAAGAAGTCAATCAGATTCAGGAGACAAGATCGGCCCTTCACAAACCCAAACTGGGTGGGGTCCAGTGTTTGTAGGTTGCCAATGTCTTTGTTTATAAGTTCCATGATGATGCGTTCCATGCCCTTGCAGATCAGGCTTGTCAGACTGATGGGATGGTAGTTCCTGGGATCCAAGGTGGATCCTCCCTTGTGGAGCAGGATAACTGTAGCTGTGCACCACTCAGTGGGCACGAAGCCTGAGGTGAGGCTATGATTAAACAGGACACTTAGGTGGGGTGCCAGTTCATTTTGTAGCTCATGTAGTACACAGCCTGGGATGTCATCTGGTCCCATGCATGCTGTATTCTTAGCTTTGGAGAGTGCTGTTTCTACCTGTGTGGCTGTGATTATCGAAATTTGGCAATCTTTTGGTATTGAGATGGGCCCTTTAGGGGGTGAGAGGGGGGGTGAAGTTGGCACTAAATTGATCTGCCAGGATATTGGCAATATCCTTGGAATCAGTATATTTAATGCCATTCTGTTGTAGCTCAGAGCAGATCTGAGCATTGCCATTTAGATTCTTGACATAACTATAGAATGCCTTGTGGTTGTCTTTGGAATTTTTGGCAATTTTATTTTCATAACTAGCTTTTGAGGATTTTATGAGGGATCTCAGTTTCTTACTGAGGCTGGTGAGGGAGTTTTTTGCATCCTGGGATTTTCCTCTTTTCTGCAACAGTTTCTTCCTTCTGTTGTATAGTTTGTTTATAGCAGGGGACCACCAGATTGGCTTCCTTTTTTTTGAGAAGATCATCTTGGTTCTATTTGGGATGGCACGATTCATGCACGAGTAGATGTGCTCGTACAGTGCCTTAGTGTAGGATTCTGCAGTCGAACTTCCAGATCCCATCTGCGTGGGTGTTGTGAAGTTTGTCACTTCTGACTTCAGTAGCATGAAGTTAGCTTTGGAGAAGTTTTTTAAGGAGATTTCCTTACTAGGGGGTGGGGGTGGGATGTGGATGTCAAGGGTGATTTGCTTATGGTCAGACCTGACCAATGAGGGGGTGACCACTGGTGTGGAGCATCTGTCTCCCATGTTGGTAATGGCCAGGTCTAGGATATTGGAGCCCCTGGTGGGACAATGGATTAGTTGATCCAGGGCGCTGAAATTTATAAATTCCAAGAACCGTTGGGAAAAGGAGTTGGTACCCAAGTAGTTTTCCCAATTAATGGCAGGGTAGTTGAAATCACCCAGTATTGGGGTGTTTGGTTGTATCTTAATATTTTCCATTATGTTTAGTAAGGTGTAGTGAGAATCTTGGGGTATGGTGGGGGATCTGTAGCAAGCTACAGTTTGGATTGCAGTCTTACCTAGTGTTAGTTGCACCTGGAGAATTTCAGATGCATTGTGTTGGGCAACTAGCCTGGAAGTGTGAATATCCTTGGTGAATATGGACACTCCTCCACCTTTAGTGTTTCGGTCTGGGTTTTGTTCCCGAAAAGTGTGGTAAGAATTGTAGCCTGGCATTGCAGGGGTGCTCTCTGGAGCCTTGAACCAGGTCTCAGTCACTGCACAGATATCAATATTCTCCATTTTTAGGAGTGCCTCGAGAGTGTGCATTTTGAGGTTTAGACTTCCAGCATTGAGTAGCATTACCTTCAGATTTTGCATGCTTGTATCTATTATGGTGGTGGCTTTATCCTTTGAACCTTGCCTAAAAAAGGCACTATAGGGGTGGCAAGAGCTTTAGCCAGTAACCTGAATCCCAGGGGTGACAGGTGCAGACCATCTCTGGCAAAGCATCATGGTTTGTCGATCATGTCTTCCCAGGCAGGCAAATACTGGATCCCCTTTGTATGACACCAGAAGCTTAGCCAATTGTTGAAGTCAATCATTTTGTCCTTATACTGTGGTATCATTCTGGGCAAAGGCAGGATGCTACTCAGGGCTAGGGTCATACCTGCCTGGGTCACATGATCCAAGAGCTCTTCCATGTCTCTTTTCATGTAGTCCAGGGAGGTACGTCTCAAGTCATTCACTCCAGCATGGACAATGACAGAGTTGTATTTGTACTTGTTGTTGAGTGACTTGAGTGCATGCGTTATGTGGCGGATCCTGTCACCTGACAGGCAGCTGACTGTAATTTTCTCCTTGTTCAGCCTGGTGAGTGGGACATCAGTGTGCCTGACTATAGAGTCACCTGTGACTAAAGTGTTGTGTACATTGTCTTGCCTTAGGGGTTGTTGTTGGGTGGCACACTGGTGTTGTGAGCTATGTGTCACTTTGGTTGTGACTGGTGTTTGCTTGCGTTTCGGCTTCGGAGGTCATTGTTGCTTGGGCAGGTTAAAGTTAAGGGCCTCCGTATATGTGGGTTTATTGTTGCTATGTGTGGGTGTTGATGGTGTGGGTTTTGAAGGGCTATGAGTTGCTAGAGGTGTAATGCAGGTGTTAACCTTCTCCTCTTGACTGTCTAGCACAATCTTGACCGGAGAGAGCTTTGCTTCCAGTTTGGCTATGTAAGTGCATCTCTCACAAGTTGTAGTGTTGGGTGGTAGGAGGAGAGGACTGTCTGTGTACATGAGGCAGTTGCCGCATTGACCCAGTATGCCCAGATTCACCAGGTGGACAGGAGAAATCACCAGGAGCTGACCATTGGACATGCCTGTTTAGGTGCTTTATTGTAAAGTTTAAGAGCTGTTTTCCCTTACCTTTGCAAGGTATTTTGCAATTGTAGGCTGTTTAGTGCCTATGATTTATTTCTCCTTATTGACAAGGAGAGCTGAGTGCTTGTATCAGTTTCAGGATTCCTAGTGCTTTCCAGCAGGGTCTAGAGCAAGTGCTAGTCACAGGGGGTTCAGATTTTAGTGCTACTACTAAGAAACCAGCTAGTTTTAAGAGAAACTTTGAAGAGCAGACTTTCTGGTACCTGGAATAGTTTAACTGTAGCCTCGTTGTGCTGCATGATGAGAAAAATGTGCAAACACACGCGTTTTTAAGCCAGAAAGTTGAAAGGGATAGAAATCAGCCCAAAAGGCTAATAAAATTACAATTTCAGAGCTGGAAACCACTCCTCTAGCGTTAGATAGGCAGTACAATGCTCACCAGTCCCACTGGTAGGCAGTAGGACTTCCCTCTATCACAGCAAGGTCTGGATAGCTCTGAGCACAGAAAATAAACTCCTGAGACAAGCAAAGCCTGGGATATGGACTGGCTAGCAAAGGTGGGAAACGAGCAAACAAGATAGTATATATATTTTTGTTGTTGTTGAAACAGACTAAACAATGCAATAATACAGTAAATAAACACAGAAAAGGCTAACACACTTGAGTGTGTAGTCCTAAACAGTAAATGCAATTAAAACTCTACAAAATTAGCAATTTAAAACTTTTTAAATGAAGTAAGGCAAGTGCACAACTGAAAAACGATTTAAGAGGCAGTAACACAGCAGAATAAGTAGCTAGTCTACATATACAGAGAAGTCTATATATACAGAAAAGCATCTAAAACACACAAATACTTCAGATGCAGTGCAACCTAGAGCACTTGAGTTGTAGCACTACTAAGGCAATTACAGTTATAATAAATGCTCTAAAATATACTCTATATTTCCAAAATGTTTGAGAAGCACAGTCAGAACATAAGGAAATTCAGGCAAAAAATGTTTTTTTTTGAAAGGGAAAAAGGAGAAACAGAAGGCCTTATCAAATGTTCTCTCTGTATTAGGTAGCATGAGCTAATGACACTAGACTGGGAGGAGTGTCCCAGATCAGATCTACAGTAGGGGCGGGCAACTGCAAAGTCACCAAGTATAACAGCAAGACATCAACAAAGAGGGCGGGTGGGGATAAACTACAGAAACCCACAAAATGAAAGTTTTTAAACAGATAAAGATTTGTAAAGATACAGAATGCTTTTAACTGCAAACAAATCAGTTACCTGTGCAGATTACAATAAAAGTGCTATATACAAATTGCTAGAAACAATAAACTGTATAAATAATCGAAAAAAAAAAAAAAAAACAGGATACTTATATATCTCAGCTAAGAGTTGGAGTCAACACCTGTCATCCACTCTGCTCAGTGCATATAGACAGAGACTCTCTCAAAGTTAGGGCTTAAATACCAGAAGAACAACTTTTTTTTTTTTTTTTTTAATACAAAAACACAAAAGAACCAGCCCCCACTAGCTTGCAGCCAATTAATACAATCTAGCCAAGGTAAAGAAAAGCTTCAGCTAATTCAAGAAAGCACTACAGAAAGCCACAAAATGAAAGTTTGTAAAGATACAGAATGCTTTTAATTGCAAACAAATCAGTTACCCGTGCAGATTACAATAAAAGTGCTATATATAAATTGCTAGAAACAATAAATGGTATAAATAATAAAAAAAACAGGATACTTATATATCTCAGCTAAGAGTTGGAGTCAACACCTCTCATCCACTCTGCTCAGTGTGTATAGGTTTGATGTCTTAGTTAAAATTAATAAAAGGACAATGTCAGTAGTATAATGCTTCCAGAGATTGCTATTTATTTCCAAGTGTATAATTTTAAAAAGTTGAATGTAATCTTCTAAACTTTAGTGAAAACTGTTTATACATAAAAAAGCATACCCTTGCATGGCAATTAAATTTCACATCTGCCTCTGCCTCTGCCTTCTGCCTCATCAAATGTAAAATGCAGAAAACATTCTAGGTATATTTTATCCATGAGTTCTGTGTGTAAGACATAAGATACACAGTGGCTGCAGCTCACAATACTATTGGCTATAACTGCCCATGGACTACATGTATGCTTCTATGTTCCATTTAAGTGCTGACTATGTTTAATGAAAATATCAGTACCGAGTATCATAGCACCACGGTTTATCTGAACATTTTATCAGAAAGTAAATTTAATAACACCCTGTATTACTTAAACCACAGACCCCCCAGAAATGTAAACCGATCAGTCTAACTAGACTAATTTACAAGGCCATGAAACATGTCACATCATGCCAAAAATATTATTCACCTATACCATCAGCAGTCCTCAAAGCATGCAGTGTTTACAAAGAGTATCTACTTCACACTGAGATCTGAACTGTTGTAGCTCATGATAGTGATGCTTTTAATCTACAGTCAGCTAGAGAAATGCAAGCTGGTGAGTGGGCAGTCAGCTAGTGAAAAAACATAATTTAAAATATATGTTACACAGCCTAATATCTTTGGCTAGCGTAAAAACTTTCCAAAAACCAAAAGACATGTCAGAGCATGAGATATATCCACAGATGATCAGCATTAGAGCCTCCAAGCATTAAAGTGCCCAGATCACAAGATATAGAGAAATAGATTGAGGACTGCTGTTTTCCATAGGATGTCACTGCAAGTGCGGTTTCAAAGTATTTGTGCCAGTAATGATTACTTTGTATTGGGAGATTTATCCTTCATTTTCTGTATATGACTGTGGAACAATACATGCATATATATATATATATATATATATATATATATATATATATATATATACATTCACTATGGAACACTGAAATGTCAGCACATCGAAACTCTGATTGTGAATCGACAAAAAAAAAAAAAAAAAAAGTAAAAATTTCTCTTTTCACATTTTTTCAGGGGGACAAGCCCTCCTGAACCCCCACACACCCTGCTACTTAAATACTACAACTCTGAGATCATACTATAGTGACCAGAATAGTAAAGTTCTCGTTCCACACTGTATGGTGATCTCCACTCACAAGGTTCGATATTTCAGTACTTTAATCCTATGGTCTTCCACGAACAGAGTTCGATGTACTGAGATTTTGATGTTCTATAAGGAATACATACATTATATATATATATATATATATATATATATATATATATATATATATATATATATATGTCTCGTTACATTGTCGAAATTTCACTTGTCCGAATTTGAAATCAACGAGGCCAAAAGTCTGAAAGACCATTAAAATGAAAGATCAGTATGTCAAAACACACAGCACCAAAACAACACATCAAAGAAAAAGACAACATCACAAAATATCCTCAAACATTTTTGAAGGGGAGCAAGGTCCACTGCACCCCCCATACCCTCTGCTAATTATATATATCAACTCCAAGGTCACACTACAGTGATAGGGTACATTTTCTGATCGTCATCTGTTATGTTCTAGCTGTGTTGTCTGGAGCTTTTCTCCTCAGGCCTCCACTGAAAGTGGACATATATCTAGTCAGACTATCCTGGTCAACAAATTTAAAATAAAATAAATAAATAAATAAATCATTGTACTGTGATGTCCATTTAAAACTATAGATGCTTTGTGTTACCTCTTTCAGTGAAACAGACTTCGGCATACTGATGTTTAAATCCAGACAAGTGAAATTTCTTCCATGTTACTAGGACCGATATATATATATATATATATATATATACATTAGTTGGGTTGTTTGGGAGGTCATGCCTCACTGTAAAAAAAAAAAAAAAAGCTTGCAGTTTTAGTTTTTGTCCATTTGGTATTTGTGTTTGGTGATGTGGTTCTTTAGTGTCTTGTCACTTTGCATTTCAAAAGCATCCCTTTTTAAATGCACTTCAGGCATCTTCAGAAACAGCTAGAAGATAAATATACATTTCTGCAAAGCTGCAATTTTTACTCAGTATTAAGTGTGCCCACTTAAAGGTGTATATGGCTAGACCTCTTGTTGTCCCTATGATCACTTACCTAATATTATTATTTTGTTCCTATTACAGTTTCTCACTGAAAAGCCTTTCTAATATGATAACTAGTAGAATAAAAATCAAAATGTTGAACAAAAAAGTGATATCTTTAGTTTTAAGTTATAACCATTGCACAAAACTGACAACTGTATTGTCTGTTTTGCACACCATCTGTAAACACCTACAGCTCCTTATGCCATTATGACATTTCTGGTGCTGGATTCTTTAACTAAGGAACTTATCAATTGTAACAAGCTATGCAGCATATGAAAGAAAGGGTTAAGACATAAGTAACAAAATTGCACTAAGACTCTTAAACCCAGGATGCCCCGCAATGCAGATAATGTTCATCATTTGTTGGATGTTATTATCATGTTCATGTCTTTATTCATATTTTCATTAGTGAATGAACTACATCTTATTTTATGGCCATAGTGTGACATGCAATTAAGAAAGACTGGAAAATACATTATCACTGTCCGTGTTTAATGCATTGTGCTCCCAGCACACTGCACTTTTGGTTTTTATGCCAGCCAAGGATCTTAAGCTGTGTAACATATAGCTGACTGTTTGCTATAATGAATTCTTACAACATATTTATTTGCAAATTAATGTTTCCAAATCTACCTGGCATACAAACTGCATTATGATATCAATGTAAACCTCAAATGATATTGGGAAACATTGTCACTGATATTTGCACTGTAAGTCAAACAGTTTAAAAGATACTGAGTGCTATTTACACTATTAGACATATTTTTATGTGTCTGTAAATATTTCAGTAAATAAGTACTCAAAACAGAATTTCTTGTAATTATATAAAATCTTAAATGTCCTGAACAAAAGTGCTGATGACCCTCTATGGCTAGTTAGTAGAGTTGCCAAGGTTAGACATATTCTTTCTGAAAAGTTGGAGAAAAATATTATTTTAATTTTTTTTTTTTCATTAAAATGAGGATTGCAATTGGGTCTTTGTATTTTTCATTAAAAAGAGGATTGTGATTGAGTCTGTGTATTTTTCATTAAAAAGAGGACTGTGATTGGGTCTGTGTATTTTGAAATAACAGATATTGAGAAGCCTGCCTCAAGAGAAAAAGGAATCTTGATTTGTATTGAGAATACCAACAGCTATGTTATGATTGAAGTGAACTGATCATAAATCCTTGTTTTGCATACAACTCCATCTGCTTGCATCTACTTCAAAAGTTAGATAAAACAAGTGTAGGTGCACAAAGTGATTTGCAGCTTTGAACACTATGTCATTAAACTTTGTCATGGAGATAACAGCCACCACAGAAGATTGGTAGCCTCACAAGCAGCTTTACAAGTGATAGAACACCTCATCAGGCCTTCCAGGCAAGGTTTGTCTTTCAGCTTTTCCCGGTTAGGGGTCGCCACAGTGGAACTCTGGTCTGCTAATGATTGGCAGTAGATTTTTACATGCCGAGTTGCCAGCCCTGACGCACAACCTTCAACAAAGGTACGCCCATTCACGCATGTCTCCACACAGAAGACGCACAAGGTTAAATAAGTAAATAATAGCTTTTGCTCTTCCTGCTGCTTGTCTGTTGTGGCTGCTGAGGTAGCTGCTGACAACTGCTAATATTCTCAAATGAGACTAGATGTTAACAGTCGTGAAGGGTGCCTAATAAAAAATTGGAAAGCACCCCTCAAGTGTTAGAAAGGTATATAAAAAGCATGTCTTTTGCCCAATGTAGGGCATAAATGTGGTGTTGTATGTACTGCAATATATTACAGATTGTGTATGCAATGACCTCTATCATTACACAGATTATTTTTAACTGAAAACATTACTGTTTTCACTGCTTCAGCAGCATATATTGTTTGCAAGATATGCATACTCACTTGGTTTATTTTCTTAACAATGTTTTTTTTTTTTTGAAAATGCTTAGGAACTAACAATGCATGCATCAGAGAGATTACAATACTAACTACTGAAACAGAAGATATTCTATACTTCTAAAACTGCAAGTAATCATTACAACTGAATGCAATTCGTGAGATCTCTACTTGCTTCATTTATCATTGTATGTGCAAGCTGATTCTACTATGGATTGCTAAACAACAAAACGGAGAGCATCAGAAATGCTGAAAAAGTAAAGCCTGGAATACTGAAGGGTGAAAATTTTAACTTCAAGTATTTTTGGGGAGGGCAATCTTTCTGCACCCACATGTGGGAGACAAGCTCCCCACACTCCCTGAACTTATATATGCCAACTCCATGGCCACACCAACTCAAAGAAAGGAGAAATCTCCCAGCATAAGGGAATTAGTGCCATGGTACACTTAGAAATCACAATAGCAATAATTTCTTATGGAAAACTAGGACTGGATTCCATAAAGTTTTCAGATTTTGGAGCATAACACTGCTATCAGCAGTAACCTTCAAGATAATGATATAATATGTAAATATACCACAATGAACTGAGAATACCTCAGCACACAAGGGAGCATTGCAGTAGCAATGGTGCACTAAACAAACCCGCAAATAAAGTGTAAGTAATGAGAAATCATTGTCAAAGCTCATTGTACATTAACAAAGTTCAGAAATATTATCACAATTCAAGCATTCTGATAGTCTTACATACACATATAAAAGTGAATCTGTCCAGTAAGGTTAAAGACAACTATAGAATATGACTGACTCCATTATTATAAACAAAAAAAAAAAAAGAAAGAAAGAAAATGCCAACTATCCCAGTCTCAGCTGCTTGGCATTCATAATACATATTTTAAGAAATCTGTTCAGAAATTTAATGTTACAGACAATAACGGATATTTCAGTAATTCATTTACTAACAAAATATACTTTCTTCAATGCTCTATATCCTTAATAATACATATATTCAGCAATCTGTGCAGTGCCAAACAGGAATACAGCATAAAATACAGCAAAATGGCTGCTAAATCCACAAGCAGGAGTACAAAACCCAAACAAATGTGTCATATAAAGCATATATGTCACACATATATTCCATGTTAAAGGCAACACACAGATGTAGGCGTATATGTCTGAAAGTCAGTGGTCTAAATGGATGTCCATGAAAACAAGGTCAATAAACATACACACACCAATAATATGTAAAAATACTTACAAAAAATATAACTCTACAGTTGCTGTGCTCATGGATTTCAGTAATGTATATTGGTTAACACACGATTGTAGTGAGAACAAGGACTATTGTAAGTAGTAGTGAGCGACTTGTGTGCAGATGTCCTGCATCTGGAAAATGGTCAAACCTTTGGCTCATGTTCACCATGTCAACAGCGTAATGCATGACAATGGTCAATAATTGTAAAAAAGGTAAACATCTTCAAAATATAATGTGGGATTATGAAGGCATGAGGGAGGTGGTCAAACTGGGCCCACATCAGAGAAAAGCAGGACAAGGTAAGTTGATACACTGCAAATGCTTGTGTACAGCATACAGGATGCTGTAGAATCCAACCCAAAATATGTTTAAGTAAATGGTAAATGTATGTCACATGGGCAGAATGATTTCTGATATCCACAGAATTGGCCATGTATATATCACACATACACAGAAATGTACAATCATGTAACATTGACATGCACAGGTAAGCAAGCTAGGAAATTTCCAACACATACACATATACTGTTATGCAAATGTTGAAGAAACAACCACAGGTGTATGTCAGGCACCCTGCTCATTACTGAGCAAAGGATCCTGTGAGCATTATTACAGCACATCAGCAGTAAGTCAGCGAATACTCACATGTCAAAGGTATAATTATGTGTCAATATGGATCAGACTTTGTGCACAGACATATGCAGTCAGTTAATGTGTACAACTATTTACAGAAGGTGTGAGTTTATGTGAATAAGCAATGAACATGGAATTTAAGATACAGCAAATACTGGGTAATGTACTGCTACAGAATAAATTATCTGAAACCATGTATATACATTAATGCTACATTTGTTTTTGGTGCATTCAGAAAAGAAGGCCTGCCCGTAGCTATTACATACCTGTATAGGACCCTACATGGCATCAGCATTTCCAGCGCATGGCACACAACACCATAGCATGCCACTGGGACACTGTGACAACTGTCATACAAAAGACAATGAAAATGACTTTTCCTTTTGTTGCACTTACATGATATGGCAATACATAATTCCAAACCATACCACAGTGGTAGGGTTGGACTATGGACAACATCTGTTGTCTGTAATTTCCCTCAGTAGAACATATCTTTACAGGCTAATTATTGCAGCACTAGCTGCAAGTTAACTGGCACAATGTATGGACCGCTAAATGTGGACAGAAAGTGTAATATGTTAATGTATGTCATGGACACATTGAAATATAACCAAATATCAAATGACAATAACACATAAGCATATCAGCTACATGACATGCATGCACAAGAGTGCATATACAGTCCAATTCCATAAAACTGAACAGCAGAAAACCAATTCAGCAACTAGGTGCCTCAGCCTTTTCAGGAGATTGGAGTAATTCACTTTTCAATCAGGAGATACTCTGGCAACTGCGTTTAGATGCCAGTAACTTTCTTGGTTTAAATGAAACAATTTCAATCATGAGTGAACTAAAGCTAAGACCATCCAGACTTTAATTTTGGTTTAAAGTTATTCACTGTGTGTAATTGACAACGTGGCATTTTTTTTACTTTGAATGCTGATGGGCCGAATTTTCATTTTCAAGTTTTTTAATGGACACCAATTTGATTGGCGCAATTTTTATTTCTAAGGTTGTCAATGATCAGCTGTTTGATTGGTTACCCATTTCATAAAGATTTATATATTCTTAATGATTGGTTTATATTCTTGAGTTACTGATTGCTAAATAACAGCGGGGTGTTTTGTATTCAATTGGTGTGTTTTGTATGTTTCATTCACAGTTCTGATTATGTCTAAAGATGAAAGCACTTAACTGTGATTGATTCAGTTTGGTGTATTAAACTTCTGTATGGAGTAATACTTGGTAGTTGTTTTTTTTTTATCTTAGTGAATTTTATGGTCCAGTGCTGGTTTCTGCTGTTCAATTTTGTTTATTTGGAATTGTTTGCATTTTACTGGCATGTCAGCATATAACACAGAAGAAGCTCTTTTTGGGAATACCCCCAGTTCTAGTCTTAGTGGTGTAGTTGGAAACCATACACTGCTTATTCAACAGTTAACTCAAATTGTATTTCAACAAAAGAATCTTGTGGACACAGCCTATGGAGCTTCAGCACAAATCCCAGAAGGTAACCTACAGTCATTCCACATCTTACCTGTGCGGCAGTCGCCACCTGTAATTAATCACTTTTCTGTACTACAATGTGATTTTTCAGATACTGGCAATGTACATAAGTGGCTAGATGGTTTTAACTATGGAGAAGAATTATGTTACATTAGATCTACACAAGGGGACTATTGTCTTTAGAACAGCCGATATCTGCACTAGACAAATGCTTGTATAAATGCAAAACTCTTCAACTGACAACTATTTTCTTTCAGAAAGTATTAGGATCTGAAGAAGAATAGAAATACATGAAAGTGCATGTCCTGTGTTTTGTTTTTACACATTTTATTAAGGTGGAGTCAGTTGCTGTGGTTGTGCTGCTGTTTTTTTCTTTTATTCTGACTTGGACATTGGGTTTGTGTTGGTGGTTATTTTTCTAAAAGTATTAAAAGGCAACATGTTCAAAAGGGCTTGTGGTTGTGGGTGTGCAGGAGAATTCTATCTTCCATATGTAACTTCTTGAACTTTTTGACAGAACTGGCCTTGAACTTACTTGTTTAATTATTAAAGAGAACAAGAGGAAATATTATGTTTCAAAGAAGTTATTTCAAAATTCGTATGGTCTATCACAGGAGACTGTGCATTTCCACAATATAGGAACAATTTCAACAATACTTTTTAGTTGATATTGACATGAAATTGATTTCTCTCTGAAATGAAGGATAAGAAATTACAAAGATATGATGACAACTACAAGAACAAGATGGTATATCCAACAATTTCTGGTAAAGGTCCCATTCTTATTTCTTATGATGGGTACCATATATCGGCAAATGACTGCAGCAATCAACAGGTTTGTGAACAAGACATAGTCCAACTGAATTCCCTTTAGACTTCCAGGCTCCAAGGTGCTTGGAGAGGATTGACAACAAGCAGCAGGTGAGACAGACAATTGCATTTCAGCTGGCTGGAGGTAACTATTGGAAGAAGTACAACAACAACGTCCATTACAGGAGACATTAGGTGACTTCTTCTTTCAGCTGCTCTCGTCAGGGGTCACCACAGCAGATCAACTGTTTCCATGTCTTCCTGTCCTCTGCATCTTGCTCTGTCACATCAACCACCTACATGTCCTCTCTCAACACATCCGTAAACCTTATCTTAGGCCTTCCTCTTCTCCTGTTACCTGGCAGCTTCATCCTTAGCATCTTTTTCCCAATATACTCTGCATCCCTCCTCAGCACATGTCCAAACTAATGTAATCTTGCCTCTCTGGATTTGTTTCCAAACCTTCCAACCTGGGCTGACCCTCTAATATACTTATTCCTAATCCTGTTCATCCTCGTCACACCCAGTGCAAATTTTAACATCTTCAACTCTGCCACGTCAAGCTCTGACTCCCGCCTTTTCGTCAGTGCCACTGTCTCCAACCCATATAACACAGCTGGTCTCACTACCCTCTTGTAGACCTTCCCTTTCACTCTTACTGGTACTCGTCTGTCACAAATCACTCCTGACAATCTTCTCCACCCACTCCATCCTGCCTGTACTCTCTTCTTCACCTCTCTTCCACACTCACTATTACTCTGAACTGTTGATCCCAAGTATTTAAACTCATCCACCTTCACCACCTCTACTTCCTGCATCCTCACCATTCCTCTATCTTCCCTCTCATTCATGCACATATATTCTGTCTTAGTCCTGCTGACCTGCATTCCTCTTCTCTCTAGAGCATATCTCCACCTCTCCAGCGTCTCGTCTATCTGTTCCCTACTCTCACTACAGATCACAATGTCATCTGCAAACATCATAGTCCATGGGGACTCCTGTCTGATCTCGTATGTCAACCTGTCCATCATCATTACAAATAAGAAAGGGTTCAGAGCTGAACCTTGATGTAATCCCACCTCCACCTTAAAAGCATCCATCAATCCCACCGCAGACCTCACCACTGTCACACTACTCTTGTACATATCCTGTACCACTCTTACATACTTCTCTGACACTCCCGACTTCCTCATACAATACCACAACTCCTCTCTAGGCACCCTGTCATATGCTTTCTCTAAATCCACAAGACACAATGCAACTCATTCTAACATTCTCTGTGCTTCTCCATCAACACTCTCAAAGCAAACATCGCATCTGTAGTGCTCTTTCCTGGCATGAAACCATACGGCTGATCACTAATCATCACCTCCCTTCTTAACCTAGCTTCCACTACTCTTTCCCATAACTTCATGCTGTGACTGATTAACTTAATCCCTCTGTAGTTACTACAGCTCTGCACATCACCCTTATTCTTAAAAATCGGTACCAAACACTTTTTCTCTATTCCTCAGGCATCCTCTCACTTTCCAAGATTTCATTAAACAATCTAGTTAAAAATTCCACTGCCATTTCACCTAAACACCTCCATGCTTCCACAGGTATGTCATCTGGACCAACAGCCTTTCTGTTCTTCATCCTCTTCATAGCTATCCTTACTTCCTCCTTGCTAATCCACTGCACTTCATGATTCACTATCCGCACATCATCCAACCTTCTCTCCCTCTCATTCTCTTCATTCATCAGCCCCTCAAAGTACTCTTTCCATCTGCTCAACACACTCTCCTTGCTTGTGAGTATGTTTCCCTCATTATCCTTTATCACCCTTACCTGCTGCACATCTTTACTAGCTCGGTCCCTCTGTCTAGCTAATCGGTACAGGTCCTTTTCTCCCTCCTTAGTGTCCAACCTTTTATACAACTCATCATACGCCTTATCCTTAGCCTTCGCCAACTCTCTCTTTGCCGTGCACCTCATCTCCTTATACTCTTGTCTACTTTCTTCATCTCTCTGACAATCCCACTTCTTCTTCACCAACCTCTTTCTCTGTATACTCTCCTGTACTTCTTCATTCCACCACCAGGTCTCCTTGTCCTCCTTCCTCTTTCCAGATGTCACACCGAGCACCTTTCTAGCCATCTCTCTTACTAGCTCTGCTGTAGTTACCCAGCTATTCGGTAACTCTTCACTGCCACTCAGTGCCTGTCTTAACTCTTCCCTGAACATCACCTCACAATTACCATTTTTCAATTTTCACCATTTGATCCTTGGTGCTTCCCTAACACTCATCCTCCTCTTCTTGATCACCAATGTCATCCTAAAAAAACAGCATCCTATGCTGCCTAACTATACTTTCCCCTGCCACCACTTTACAGTTTCCAATCTCCTTCAGACTGGCCCTTCCTCATAAGATATAATCCACCTGTGTGCATCTTCCTCCACTCTTGTATGCCACTCTATGCTCCTCCCTCTTGTTAAAATACATATTCAACACATCCATGTCCATCCTTTTCACAAAAATCCACTACCATCTGACCTTCTGCATTCCTTTGCTTAACACCATACCTATCCATCACTTCCTCATCCCCTCTGTTCCCTTCACCAACATGCCCATTGAAATCTGCTCCAATCACCAGTTTCTCACCCTTGGGTACAGTCATCACCACTTCATCCAACTCACTCCAAAATTTTTCTTTCTCATCCATCGCACACCCAACTTGTGGAGCATATGCACTAAAAACATTCATCATTACACCATCAGTTTCCAGCTTCATAAACATCACTCTATCCGCCACTCTTTTCACCTCCAAAACACTCTTAGCATACTGTTCCTTCAGGATAATGCCTGTGCCATTTCTCCTCCCATCCACACCATTATAAAACAATTTGAACCCACCTGCGATACACCTAGCCTTGCTCCCCTTCCATCTGGTCTCTTGGACACACAATATACCATCCTTCCTTCAGTCCATCATATCAGCTAGCTCTCGCCCTATACCAGTCATACTGCCAACATTCAAAGTTCTGACCCTCACTATCACAGTCCTAGCCTTTACCTGCCTTTGGCCATGCCTTCCGCCTCTTCTCCTCCTTCGGCCAATAGTAGCCCAATTTCTACTAGCACCCTGTTGGCCAACAGTACTGGTGGCGGTCGTTGTTAACCCGGGCCTCGTCCGATCCGGTATGTATATGTGTACTTTTGTTTGCATGTATGATTTGGCAAAATGTTATGCCGGATGCCCTTCCTGATGCAACCCTCCCCATTTATCTGGGCTTGGGACCGGCACAAAGAAATGCACTGGCTTGTGCATCCCCAGTGGCTGGGTTAGTAGACATTAGGTGACAATCATTTAATAAGAATTGACCCAGTTGTGGGTAATCAAGGTACTGTTTCCACTACTAATTTTGATAATTTTATAATTTGCAACTTTTTTCATTTACAAATTAATTCTGACCATCACAAGTTGTTTCTTAAGGGGTTCACTTTATTTTCCTCTGAACATGCTAACACTGAAAACACTGTGTTAGATCTTAAACCGTTTTCAAGGAAACTTAACTTGCATCTATTATATGGTGGAAAATTGACCAACAATGTTCCATCAAATAACTTTAAGCAGAGTAGTTTAGCAATCCAGCCCTCTGTGACTTTAGGCAGAGTAGTTTAGCAATCCAGCCCTCCACCCTATGATGAATGTGTATGAAATAACCTGTGAAAAAGAAATTTGAGAACTATTGAACAACAAAAATAGTCATAGATAGTTTAACCTCACTAAACAAGACAGGGAACCTCTGATAAAATTGCATCTGACAAAAGTACCCAGTGCATCAAACACAATAAGGGTGGGGGCTTGGTCATCATGGATACCATAGATTATACTGGCAGAATGAATTCTCTTCTGGCAGATGATTTGGTATACCAGGAAGTATCAATCAATGAGATCAATATTGCTCATAGGGTGATCAATATGCTCTAGGGTGATCAATATTCAGTTGGATGAATGGCTTGTATTTGACATTTCTTTACCTATATATGATTTCCTGAAGGTATAATGACCTATAGTTTTAAAAATGTTTGGTATGCCAAAGATTCATTCATCAGTAGATTATCCCCTTCTAGTCCAACTGTTGCAGCTAAGGGTTCTGTGACTGAACCATTAGCTACGTATGGTGATCAACATTTAAAGTTGTTGTTTTCCAACTTCCTACACATTCTTCGACATTCGTGAGACCTGCTTGTTAAAGTACAAAATATTTCAGTTACTGAGATTCAATGTTTTGCCACCCTAGACATCAAGAGTTTGTACACCATGATTCTCCATGAACTGGGGCTTGATAAGTTTGGTAAAGTGATTAGAAGGTACAGCCCCAGGATTCATGAAGCTGAAAAGAACGTGCAGGAACAGTGTAACCATTCTTGCATGGAATATGGCCACTGAGCGATCCAGTGAACAGCTGATCTGATGTGCACAAGCGTGCCTACACTTTTCCTGCATGGCTATGGCTGCACAATGCTAATTACTTCATTTGCTGGTTAAAACCATGCAAATGAGATGAATTAGCAATTCACCAAGCAGCCAGGTATCCGTGCAAGGCCATTGTTATTTGCAGAAATGTATTCGGTTACTAACCGATACATTTCTGCAAATAACAAAATGGAGGCATGGCAGCTCACAAAAAGTATGTATTATAGTATTTAGGCATGCCAGTGGCCAAATATATGGCCATTGGCATGGGAAAGGGTTTTTTTTTGGCCGATCACAGCCGTTTAAGCGTAGGGCAGTGGCCCGCAAACGTGAGCATGCTGAAAATAAAAAGAAATGAGAAAACTCAATTTTAGGGGAAATCTGCATTTTGCCATTATAGTTTATGGCATGCAGAATCAGAACAATACCAGGGAACACTGGTTCTCAAGAAGAAAGGCTCCGTGTTACTACAGTAACTATGAACTAAGGCAGTGGGATATGCAAATGAAGGGAAATTTACTGAATCACAAAAATCTTCTAAGTCCCAAACTGCACCTAACCATGTAGGTGCTCTAGCATGATAGTGCAACTAGGAGGAGCAACAGACATGAAAAGGGTGTGTGTCAGGCATGTTGTAAGCACATTGGAGCCCTATGGTGCAGGATAAGCTTAGCTAAGCACAGCTAAGCATGGGGGTGTGCCTGAGGCTGTATTGACTTATTCCATGAAATGAGGAGCATGTTCACACCCGGGTGAGAGACATTTCTTCCTGTTTACATTAGATAAACAAGTTTGTATGGCATGCACCAGGTCTAAAACAAACAAAAACAAAAAAAGAAATATCAGGATTGTTTACATTTGGGCATCGGGTTTGTGTGGTCACCTCGGAGCGTAAATGGGGAGGAAATGGGAAGGGAAAAAAAAGGAAAATAGCAGAATTAAAGCAATCAAGTACAAATAACATAGCTGGCAAGTGGAATGCAGCATAGTCAACCAGTCATACAGGCACCATCTACAGCACAACAGTATAAAGCATGGAAACACCTTACAGTCTGTTTTTTTCCTACAGACTCTACACCATTGGTGTACAGATGTGGGGGAATTTTAACTGGAAAAATGTTAGGGGCTGCCATTGCTTTGATTCATCAATATGTGGTAGAGGCTGAGGGCAGACAGGAGGATAATGGTGACAACCACCACAGACCAAGGAGGAGGAGAAGAGTGTTCAGACCCAAGATAACTTACCAAGGGCTACATGATCTAGAGATAGTAGAGCACTACAGGGTGGACAGAGACATACTTCAGCAAAACACCGAGTTGTGCCAGTCTCAACTCAGACCTAGAACCAACAGAAGGGAACCCATCCCAATGGATACCAAGGTATATGTAACCTTAATAATTCTAGCTACAGGTACTTTCCAAACACGTACTGGGGACATCACGGGGGTCTTACAAGCATCTGCATCCAAGGTACTCCACCAGTTCCTGGATGCCATGCTACCACATGCCGGTGAGCACATTTATTTCCCCAACACCTGTGAGGAGAGGACCAGCAATATGCATCTCTTTCACTGTGTAGCAGAATACCTGGAGGTACTGGGTGCCATAGACTGCATGCACATCCACATCAAAGTACCACCTGGTGAACAGAGTAGGGTCGATATGAACCACAAGGAACTCCCCTCCATCAACTGCCAGGTCATGTGCAATGCCCAGGGCATTATCATGAATGTGTGTGCTGGCAGTCCTGGAAGCTATCATGACTCCCACATGTTTCATTCAACACAGCTGTACCAGGCATTAGCCAGTGGAGGCATCCCATATGACCATCTGGTGGGGGATGTTGGCTATGCACTGGTGCTGTGGATGATGACACCCATCAGAAATGCACGCACACATCCACACAAGAATGCCATAATGAGGCACAAGCAGAAACCATGATCATTATAGAGCATGTGTTTGGGATGCTCAAGTCACGGTTCCACTACCTTAACATATCTAGTGGAGCCTTGCAGTACTCTCCAGCCACATGTGCACACATGTCCATAGTATTGCCATGCTACACAATATGATCCTGTGGAAACAGCTGCAGCAGGAACAGCACAGAGAAGGGCCACACAACCCACCACCTTTGCCAAGGCTCCCACAGGCACAGAGGGACTCAGAGGAGGAGGCCCGTGAGCCTGCTCCTGTAGGCAGTTGCAGGCGTGCCCCGTATGCTCAAGCCTTGGCAAAGAGGCACTGCATAGCACACACACTGACACTGTAGGGACCCCAGGGACTGACATCTCTCTCTGACTCACACACAGTAAAATGAATGACACACCCATCACATTACCTGTAACTTACCATGTGTAGGCAGTGTACTGTGTGCATCCGACATAGGCAGCCTTCAAGCACAGTCAACACAACTGCTGCCAGCACAAGTTAAGTCAGTCTTGTTAATAATAAATGAATGAATTAATATGTTTTACTATCATATCTATGGTAATGCTGCATGCATGCAAGGGAATGGGGTGGCGTACCAGGATAGCAGCACAAAACTGACAGCTATGTGCAGCACTAGGAAATGTCTGGCCAAAAATGCCCTTCACAGACTATGCTGTAGTACCCAAGGTGGCAAATCCCACTGCAGTATATGTGTGGGGACAACTAACTAGGGGGTCATAGGTCACAGGCATGGATGTCAGTGTTGGGGTCCCATAACCACCCCTCACACCCACACAGTAAGTCAGCTGCAGAAAACCACAGAGAAATGTCTGGTAAAGGCACACAAATGGTGGCAATGTTGAATTACTCCTCTATAGACTCACACAGTGATAGCACAGCAAGACCGCCAGTTGAAGTAAGGCTATGAAGGGTAAGAAGTCTGAAACTCAAATGTATGCCAGTACAATTTGACCTGTGCTCTTTACTGATATGCATCTAGTCCCCAATACAGGGCACAATAGTATGGTAAATGGAAACACAATGTAAAGTAAATATCAGCACAGATTGTGCAAATGTGTACAGTTGACAGGTGTGCACCCCATATACCCACACAAATGCAGTAACATGTATGTTTGCAGGGAAATATCAGCATAGCACACATTGGCAGGGCTGTACTAATACACATGAAAACATGTTGCCTGTCCACAGTATGCAGGGGTCAATGAACTATGTGTATGTGTGGTTAATACTGTCTGGATCTGGCCAGCACATTCTCCTGGCAGCCGTCTTGTAGTGCCCTAGGTACAGTGCTGTCTTTGACAGGGTCATGTGCAGATAACTGCAGTGCCAAATGTTATGCATGCCAAGTAAAACCCACTGCTCTGCCACTGACATACCTGGAAGTCACAGTGCTATGTGGAATATACTACACATATTAGTGACATCTTGAAGGATGAGTAGCTGAGGTGCCAAGGCTTTTGTGAATATAAGTGGTTTTTGGTACTGTTGCCGGTGGTCATTTTCAATAATCCTTTTTTCTTATGTTTGCTTTTACACATATGGGCATGCCTGCACAGTTGAATGCACTCTGTACCCACATCCATAACTCCCAACCTCTGATAGCAAGATGCCTGGGCAAGGGCAGAAATAAAAGTGGAACAAAGGCACAATGATAGGCATGTGTTGTAAATATCACCCTTACATGCTGAAAAAGTTGGTAAGGTGAGGGGTTTGCAGTAGCAGGAGTCTGAAGGTTATATAGTCTGAAACAGTAATGTCTGTCATTATTTTGTAACATCACCCTTTAATTATATGTAACTAACTTGCCATAAAACCACAAGTTTATGTAGAAAGCATGAAACATCTTGGCAAACACCTGGACAACCTGCCCAAAAATGTATAGGCAAGAGGTATGCCTACACAAGGATATGACATCTCAAGTTAGAAAGATACCACACAAGCAGGAGATCCCCAGTCAGTATATCACCAGGATGCTGGACTGTTTACACAGTCGTGTCCTTACTAAACTGGCTCTAGCCACACCTCACAAATGGCCTTGTTGGGCAAGAATGTACATAGCTGCCCTCATAAAATTGGCCTATGCATCATACAGCTAGTATTCTTTTGGTAAAGCACTGTGATGATCTGACGATGTCTGGCACTATGTAATGACATAATACATTGCAGAGTCAGACTACAGATATGTCAGAAAATGTCTGCTAAACAAAACAAGTACCCTGAGAAAAGTCATTTGTACTCCTGAGAGGTATGGTGATAGCACCAAAACACTGGACCAGAGTACACCTATCTCTGGAATGGAGTCCCACTATAGCTATAGAAGGTCACAATCAGCATGTTCCTACACTTAGAAAATCAGGACATGTTAGAACCCACATAGGAATATATGACTGTATTGTGTATATATGTCTGTGCATACACACAGCTATGTACACCTCAACTGTCCCCCCCACACACACACACACACACATCAGACAGGATTACCCTCAACTAGCTGTAGGTGGCCCATATGTGATATATCTGCATCTACTGTGTAAGATACACACACACATATATATGGGCAACAGATAAAGACATATGTTAAGCATACACACACACATAGATGTGGGGAAGTGAGAGACAGACAGTGAAATAGAGGGAGACACGGGGATAAAGACAGAGTGAGTCACACACATGAATACCCTGAATGGCATACAGTGATGTCCTGCTGTGGACAGTGGCATACCAGTTGTAAACAGTTGCACATGCCAGCATAAAAGGTGAGACCCAGTGTGTAACAGATGTTGAGTTTATAATATCACATCACCTGCCTGTGTGTGTGTGTGTGTGTGTGTGTGTGTGTGTGTGTGTGTGTGTGTGTGTGTGTGTGTGTGTGTGTGTCTTCATAGGTCCAAGTATTAGGAGAGTCTTCCTACTCAGTACACTTCACATTGCCCTACTTTACAAGATCTGCTGCTGTCATTCACCTTAGAAGTACCATTGAACACCGATCAACCCTAAGCTCTGTAGTGCATGCAATAACTGCGTAACACAATAGTACAAATAACTAGATAGGTAGGGGTTCTAATCTCAATATTGGCAACTGTGTGTGTGACAGTTGTGCATGTGAGAGTGATGGATTGTGCGTTTGTAGGTGAACAAAAATCTTCTAAATGCAAATACAAATGATGTGTTTAAAAGCAAAAATCCAGTAGAGCTGTTGGAAAATGCCAAGACCACAGAGTTTCCACGTAAATCTTTTATTCCCCAAACACGATAAAAACAGTCCAATATAACCAACCGCTTTCGCCTGGACAATTCCAGGCTTTTTCAAGATTAAAATGAGCTTGTGGCCATACTGGTTAAATACACAGGTTAATAGGCCAAATTAGCAATTAAAATTTAAATACCATCAACATTTAAAGTGCCATAGTGCTTTAATACTTTTTTTGAAGTTCTAATAGAGCTATTAAATAAACTACTTCCACTACATAAATCTCATATGCTGCAAAAATGTATTAATATGTCTTATGTAATATTTTGGTATATAAGACATATTAATACATTTTTGCAGCATATGAGATTTATGTAGTGGAAGTAGTTTATTTAATAGCTCTATTAGAACTTCAAAAAAAGTATTAAAGCACTATGGCACTTTAAATGTTGATGGTATTTAAATTTTAATTGCTAATTTGGCCTATTAACCTGTGTATTTAACCAGCATGGCCACAAGCTCATTTTAATCTTGAAAAAGCCTGGAATTGTCCAGGTGAAAGCGCTTGGTTATATTGGACTGTTTTTATCGTGTTTGTGGAATAAAAGATTTACGTGAAAACTCTGTGGTCTTGGCATTTTCCAACAGCTCTACTGGATTTTTGCTTTTAAACACATCATTTGTATTTGCATTTAGAAGATTTTTGTACACGCTACTGTTTCGGAAACACGCGACTGTTTCTGAAGCACATTACTGTTTTTTAAACCTCTAACAGCTTGTTGGTTCCAGCCTGGTGTGACTTCCTGTTTCTGGGTTGACTCGATTGGTTTTGCTTCATTTGTTATGCGTTTGTAGGTGAAACAGTTTTGAGCAATTCCCACCCTCAACACTTTCCACTGCCCCACTTTATCAGTTCTGCTGTTGTCATTCCCCTTATCAGCACCTTTGTCCAGTTGTCAGCCTAGTAAGCTCCATAGCATGTGTGATAACTGTGTAACACTATAGTACAAATCACTAGCTAGACATGGGTTCTAATGTCAGATTTGGCAAATGAGTGTGTGTGTGTGTGTGTGTGTGTGTGTGTGTGTGTGTGTGTGTGTGTGTGTGTGTGTGTGTGTGTGCGTGTGTGTGTGTGTGTGTGTGTGTGTGTGTGTGTGTGTGTGTGTGTGTCTATGTTTGTAAGAAGAAGCATTTTGATAAGTCTCCCACCCACTGCCCTACTTTATCACTCCTGCTGATGTCATTCCCCTTATCAGCACCTTTGGCCAGGTATCAGCACAGTAAGCTCTGTAGTGTGTGAGATAACCGAGTAACATTATAGTAGAAATAACCAAATAGGCAGGGGTTCTATTCTCTAATCTGGCAAACGTGAGTGAATATGTTTGAAGGAAGAAGTATTTTGATAAGTTTCCCACCCATTGCCCTACTTTATCAGTCCTGCTGAAGCTCTGTAGTGCGTGCGATGACTGTGTAACACTATAGTACAAATAACTAGAAAGGCAAGGGTTCTACTCTCAGATCTGGCAAATGTGTGTGTGGGTGTATAAGTGTGTGTGTAAGTGTGTATGTTTGTAGGAAGAAGTATTTTGATACGTTTCCCACCCACTGCCCTACTTTATCAATCCTGCTGATGTCATTCCCCTTATCAACACTTTTGGCCAGTTGTCAGCCCAATAAACTCTGTAGCATGTGTGATAACTGTGTAACACTATAGTACAAATAACTGGATGGTAGGGGTTTCTACTCTCAGATCTGGCAAATGTGTGTGTGGGTGTATACGTGTGTGGGTGTATAAGTGTGTGTACATGTGTATGTTTGTAGGAAGAAGTATTTTGATAAGTTTCCCACCCACCGGCCTACTTTATCCCTCTTATAGATTCATAGATGTGTATTAGGCTACTAGCCCAGGTGCCTTTACAAGCCTAGCCCATAGAAGTGCCCTGCAATTGTGCCACCCAATGTTAGTTCCCAGTGCCTCTATCAAGTAGAGCATCTGGAGTGATCCCTGGGGTGAACATTCTATTACCCATCCACTCATCAAGATTTCTTTGGAACAGGGTCAGCTAGGTGCTTTGCTTGACATGTATGGGAAGTCTATTCCAGGGCATGTTCAGTCTCTGGATGAGAAGCCTGTCCCACCAGAATGTTGTGTTGATTGTGGTAATAAGATTGAGGTCTCTGCAGTGTGTGGTGCAGAGTGATTGGGATGTCTTTAGACGTAGCATTTCTAAAAGAGCTGGGTCTGACATGGCTTTGTAAGTCAAGCAGAGATCACCTCTAAGTAGGTGATATGAGACTTAGTTGGGGTCTTTTGAATCTTTCTGTGTAGGACATGTGTTTAATGCCTAGAATCCTCTTTGTGAGGTACTTCTGTGGCCTCTCCAGCTGTTGCAGCTGTCTAGTGAGGTACATGCCAAATGGCCCATTATACTTGATGATTGGTGTAATGCAGGAAGAGTGCACAGAGATGATGACCTCTTTCTTCCTGGATGCAAAATCCTTGGTAATGACATGTGCCGCATAGAAGGACTTCCAGACCACAGTGGCAACGTGGTGGTTGCAGGAGAGGTTGCTCTCAACCTGTTTCGCCAGATCTCTTAAAATGCCTACAGTGTTCAGTGGGCTCCCATTGATGTGGTACTTAGTGGGAACTGAGTTTTTATAAAAGGGGATAATGATACATTTTCTGGTGTTACGCTTCAGACCATGGTTTCCACACCAGTCAGTGTTCTCAGGGTGGCCTTTCTGTATGATGCCTGCATCACTTGTGGAATTAATCATGGCTCCCAGCTTGCAGCTGTCTGTGAACTTGGTCAGCCAGAGTTCCTTTCTGTTGGCCTGGACTCCTGAAAAGTAGATGCTGAACAGGAGAGTACACAGGAGTGGTCCCTGTGGGACTCCACTCATGACTGGTTGGCAGTCTGACTTGGAGCTCTCTACTTTCACACTGTGTGTTCTATCTGTGATCCAATTTGCAACCCACCTAGTTTGTAGTCACTACCCCTTTCTGGAGAGGGATGGCTGCATCAGTGCACCATTTGGAAGGGACAAAGCCTGAGGTGAATTTGTGACTGAACAGAGCACACAGATGTGGTGCCAAGCATCTTTGTAGTTCATGTAGAACACAACCAGGGATATTTTTGAGTCCCATGGAAGCTGTATTCTTGCCCTTGAACAATGCAGGTTTACCTGGGCTGCAGTAATCCTGGGTGCTTGGCATTCCTCTGGCATTCTGATTGTAGGTGGGGTGAGAGGGGTAAAGCTGGTAATGGATGTGTTGGCAAGAATGCTGGCAATATATGTTGGCTCAGTATAGGAGGTAACAATTGTGCAGTAACTCAGAGCATTTCTGGGTAATGCCATGGAGGTTCTTGATATAAATATTATAGGCTTTGTGATTGTTGTCACTGTCTGCTGCAATTCTGCCATCATAGCTGGCATTAGATGATTTCATGACAGATCTCAAGTCATTGTTGAGGCTAATAAGGGAGTTTCACCACTCTTGGGACTCCATCTTTTTCTGCAATAGTTTCTTGCTTCGGTTGTACATGTTATTAATAGCAGGGGACCACCAGATTGGCCTCCAGTGTTTGCAGGAGAGCGTCATGGTTCTGTTGTGTATGGCTAGTTCCATGCATTTATGTGCATGTTTGTACAGTGCATTTGTGTATGATTTGGCAGTTATGCAGGTATTTTCCATTGGTATTTGTGCTATGAAGTTAGCCACCTCTGTTTTTAGGGGTCCAAAGTCAGCATTGGAGAAGTTTTTCAAGGTGGTTACCTTTGCAGGGGGTGTGGGTGAGATGTGGATTTCCATGGTGATTACTTTATGGTTGGATCTGACCAGGTAGGGATTGATTACTGTTGTCAAGCAATGGTCCCATATGTTAGTAATCAACATAGGTCAAAGATGTTGCCTCCTCTACTAAGGGTTAGAATGAGCTGGTCCAGGGCATTGGAACTGATGAATTCCAGGAAGCATTGGGCCAGTGTATTGGTGCTTGAGTAACTTTCCCATTTGATGGAGGAGTAGTTAAAGTATCCTAGTATGAGAGTGTTGGGTTGGACCTTGATAGATGCCAGGGTGTTGAGGAATGTGGATTGAGAGTCTAGGGACATGGATGGGGATCTGTAGCAGGCTATGACCTGGATTGCACTATTACCCAATGTCAGCTGTACCTAACTATCTCAGATACATTTTGCTGGGATACTAGTCTGGAGGTGTGCATATCCTTTATAAATATGGAAACATCACCACCTTTGGAGCTATGGTCCATGTTTTGGGGCTGACAGGTGTGGAATGAGTTATAGCCTGGTAGTGTAGGGGTGCTGTCTGCTGCTGTAAACCAGGTCTCTGTTACAGCATAAATGTCAGTGTTCTCCATTTTGAGGAGTGCTTGAAGTGACTGCAACTCAGGATTTAGATGTCTAGTGTTGAGCAGCATGACCTTCAGATTCCATTTATTTATAGCTGTTATGCTGGTAATTTGATTTAGACCACAACCTAAAAAGGCACTATAGGGATGGCAAGACACTTAGCCAGTACCAGGAAGCCCAGGGGTGACAGATGCAGGCCATCTCTGGCAAGCCATTGTGGTCTGTCAATCATGTCAACCCAAGCAGAGAGATACTGGATCTTCTGAGAATGACACCAGGCACTTGTTGAAGTTAATCATTTGTTGCTTGTACTGCGGTATCATTCTGCATGACAGTAGTATACTGCTCAAGGCTACTGTCATACTTGCCTGGCCCACATAATCTGAGAGCTCCACCGTGTCTCTTTTCATGTAATCCAGGGAGGTGTGTCTCAGATCATTTACACCCACATAGACAATGACAAAGTGATATTTGTAGTTGTTGTGGAGTGACCTGAGTGGGTGTGTTATGTGTTGGATTCTGACACCTGATAGACAGCTGACTGTTACCTCCTCCATATTCAACCTAGTGAGTGGGACATCTGTGTGACTCACTATTGAATTACCTATGATTACTGTATTGGGCAAGGTGGTTAGTCTTAGAGGCTTAGGTTGAGGGGCACACTATGTAGGTGAGATATGTGTCCTGTGGTTTGTGCTGTGTTGTGGTGGTCGAGTGAGTGTCTGTCTTGGTGGTCTCTGCTGTTTGGGTAAATGTCTATTGAGTGCCTCTATGAAGGTGGGTGTGTGTTTTTGTTTATATGTCAGAGCTGTGATAGTGGGTGTTCTAGAGGGGTATGTGTTCCATGTGGTGTGGTGCAGATGGTGACCATTCTCCTCTTGACCAGCTAGTCCAGTCTTCGCTGAAGAGTGCATATCTTTCAATTTGATGATATAGGGGTATCTCTCACTAGTCTGAGTGTTGAGAGTTTACAGGAGAGGGTTGTCTGTGTAAATGAGGCAGTTACAACAGTGCTTCAGAATTCCCAAGGGCAGCAGGTTAATGGGCAAAAGTACAGAGAACTACAATTTCATTATGCCAGGAGGGGTGGTCATAACTAATAACTACTGGAGCTAATTCCACGAGGAACCACTACTGCTGATGGCTTTCAGGTGTGCTAGCATAATTGATACAAATATTTGTTGAAGTGCAAAGCTATTAGACTATTTGAAGTGCAACAGAGAAAGAACTAGCAAGATATAAGGGAAAAACTGAAGGCAGACTTTCTGGCACCTGTAATAATTTACATCAGCTGTGCAGTTATCAGCACCTTTGGCCAGCTGTCAGCTCAGTAAGCTCTGCAGCATGCACATGTGTGTATGTGTGTGTGTTATACTGAGTTATACTGAGTTGTGTACCACCCTGTAAACTTAGGTGAAATCATGTAAGCTCAATGGTGCATCTGATAACTGTGCAACACTGTAGTAGAAATAACTAGATAGGTAGAGGTTCTAATCTAAATACTGGCAACTGTGTGTGTTTGTGTGAGATCATAGTAGAAATAACTAGATACTGTAGGTAGAGGTTTTAATATCAATACTGGCAATGGTTTGTGTGAAAATCATATACTGTGTGTGTTATACCATTTTGAGTTGTGTACCACCCTGTACACTTCCTATCACCCTACTTTATTAGGCCTGCTGATGTTATTAACCTTAGAAGTACCTTGGGAGTAGGTAAAAATCATGTAAGCTCCGTGGCACATCTGAAAACTGTGTAACACTGTAGTAAAAATAACTAGATAGGAAGAGGTTCTAATCTCAATACTGGCAAGCGTTTGTGTGAGAATCATATACTGTGTGGGTTATACCATTTTGAGTTGTGTACCAGCCTGTTTATTTCCCATCACCCTACATTACTAGGCCTGCTGATGTTATTCACCTTAAAAGTACCTTGGGAGTAGGTGACATCATGTAAGCTCCATGGTGCACCTGATAACTTCGTAACACAATAGAAGCAATAGATAAATAGGTAGGGGTTCTAATCTCAATACTGGCAACTGTGCGTGTTTGGGTGAAGATCATATCCTATTTGGCTGATGCCATTTTGATGTGTGTACCATATACATCTCTTTACCACCTCTCAATGGCATTACTTTATATAGCATGGTAATGGCATCTGCTTTACATGCAGCATGTTAAACCATTGTGCAGGCCATACCAGTCCTCTGTACAGATGTCTATAGAATATCCAGATGTTTGCAACCTATATGTGGTCTCTGTCCCTTAACAATCCACATGTTTGTGATATTGTTGCCAAATCAACCATAATGAATGTAGTGACACACATGCCTAGATTAGGTATCATACCTGACTGAAACATCATGCTGATAAAATGTCTACTACCCTATCACTTGTCCAGGCTTGTAGGAGCAATACATGACTCCACATGTTATTTCTCACCATCCATGAAGGCATTCAGAACATTACATGTTATAAGATGTAGTGTGTTATGTCCCATGCATATAATCCATGTGGGGCATGTCATGTGTATGTAGTACTACAGTACATCAAAGTAGATATGTAGGTATACTAATCTGTCTATTGCCAACTGTGTTTGTGTTATTGTATGCACATTCCCTGTGTCAGTCCTTGCTGTGTGTATGCAAAGGATATACCATTTTGTCTCCCTGTTCCACCCGGTAAACTCGGGAATGCATACTACAAACCTGTCATACATAGTATCATGCATGCCCTCACCAATTGCATCAGGGTTGAGTGTATGGGAAAGAAATAGCAGGGCCAACAGGTCTTGACAGGTGAATCTGTTGCAGTTAATGTAATGGTTATGCTAATGAGGGACCTGCTGACAGTACTGAAGTAACCTGTTCTGTATGTATGAGCCTGTGGTGCTACACAACACTGAGGTGACATGTCTGAAGGCTACCTGTCTGTGACAAGGGGTATGTATGCAAGGTCACACTGTCTGACAACAGTGTCCCTCACACACTGTTGCATGCATACACACCTGGTACATGTACATATAAAGCTGCACCTTGCCTATGACATAATCAGTGTAGTCCAACTCTGCCATACTCTCTCTCTTGGGAATGTCTGCAGGGCCACAGTCTACAGACACCTGGAACACAAACAGAATACAGAATGTCAGAGTACATTCAGTCAGTGGTACTAACTGCAATAATGCATCTTGGCTAATAAGGTACATACACCTGTATTTGTACCCATAACAAATGCAAGCTGACAGCACCTTACACACTATTACAGAGCTGCACTGTACTATATTCACCCTGTGCATCAGACCCATATTAGCATTTCCCTGCATCAATGTTATGGATGACAGGGATGTGGCACAGATATCATCATATTCACATGGTGTGGTGTGGGTTTGTCAGAGGTCTAGGCTTAGCCATATGGTTGACGTCATGCATGTGTGTTTGGAGGGGTATCCAATAGATGGGCTGTGCAGAGGTGTTGTGTGTGTCTGGAGGTGTCCTGCCTGTGATACAGATGTATGTGTGTATGTATGCACACAGTCACACCATGTGGCTGCCCTACACAGGGGTATGTTGGACAGCTGTGGACCGTACATGGCAGGGTGTCCAGTTCACCATCTCTGGCCATGGACACAGGAACTGGTCCTGCCACGGGTATCACTGGCACCAACAGGACCAAGGCCCAATGCAGGGGTCTACTTTATGCGCTCAAAAGCTGAAAAACCCAAATCCAAATAGCGTGACACGTAAAGAGCAAACCGTGAATACGTTGAACAAACAAAACCGCGAAAGTGGAAATATCGAATTTGCATAGTTTGCCTGTCTGCGGTATAGCTCCATAAGGTAAGTGTGCAATAGTTACAGACCTTAAGGTTAGGGAGGGGTTAAGTTAAGTGCATAGGTAGTAGTGTATGTAAGGTTTTGTGTAGGTAATGTATGTAAGGTTTAGTGTAGGGTTTTGTTAAGTGCATGTGTGTGGAATATTTCATTTCTTTGGGTATAGCTCCGTAGGGGAAGTGTGCGGTAGTTATGGACCTTAGGGTTAGGGAGGGGTTAAGGATAGTGCATATATAGTTGTGTATGTGGGGTTTAGTGTGGGTTAGCAGTAGGGTTTTGGTGCTTTAATTTAGGGTTAGAAGTAGGGTTTTGGTTAGTGTATGTATGTGTTTTTTTATTGTATTTGGGTAGGTAGTGTGTTGCGGGTGGTGGGTTGGCTGAATATGAGGGTTCAAGGTTTTAAAATTCGTGCTTTAGTACGTTCGACTTATTCGCAGTTCATTCTTTATGTGTCACACTATTTGGATTCGGGTTTTTCATTTTTCGAGTGCATAAGTAGACCCCAGATGTAGTACTGCTTCCTGATGGTGACTGCTGTCTGCTGGATCCGTGTCCCTGAAGGGACCAGCCAAGACAATGTGCCCATGGCTTGCTTCGGTGTGATGTGGATAGAAACCCCCCTTTGGGGGTGCTGGTGTTACTGACACTATGGGAGTGTGAAGGTGCATGGCCCCGTAGACTCCAAGCTGTTGTTGGTGCTGACCTACATCCACATGGCTGATACCCCTCTCCCACAACAAGTGCTAGCACAGACATGCCACTGTCAAGGATTATCAAGGTTTCACCCCACCGTTTATTTATGACCTCAGTATTTTGATGTGTGGCCTCAACATGGTCATGTATGTAAATGTAAATCAGGAAGAGCTGCATCTACCATGCTGAGTATTTTTCTGGTGTGGCATTCACAGTGTCTGTGCATCCAGGACAGCCCAAAACATGTGTCTGGTGGCACCTGATGTGGCACTTGTGATAGCAGCTTGATGAGCAGCAGTCCTCCTGTGAACATCCCTGTCCAGCCACCTGTGTGGGACCTCGCCTGCACTCTGGCTATTGCCAGTGTCTACAGTCACACCTGCCATAGTCACCACACAAGCCTTTTCCATGCCACCACCTGCCAACTGTCCATCATCTGTACCACTGGTGATGGGATATGAGTGGGGATTTACACTGTGTACGGGGATGTTGTCGACAACAGTGGGATGCCAACCAATGGCACAGATTCAGATCCTGACAACCACACCTGTACCTCACTATTCCTATCATCATTGTCAGAGTCTACAGAGACAATGACATCGGTTTTCAAGCGGTAGGAACCCCAAACCCCATCACCACCTGTGAGTGGAAGACAACATATGTACATTAATACCTGCACTTTGAGGTTGGCTGGTACATACATGCACACATGCACGCACACACACACACACACACACACACACACACACACACACACACACACACACACACACACAGTTACATGTGGGGTGGCACAAATCTGTTACACAGACCTCACATTACCCAAATGGTGACATGCATGACACACGGCCCTCAACATCATGCATTACAACCAGTTTTATTACATGTAACTAACAATACATATCTCAAGGATACATGAGTAGTATTAGTAGGTGATGGCCCTTCCACAGCACAGACTGAACCCATAAACATAACATTACTGTTCACCTGTATAGCACAGTGGCAAGTACTACAGAACAAACCTCACAATTTTACAGATCCTTGCAGAATGTGTAGATGTTTGGCTGACATGTTTGCTGTGTTTCTCATAACCTCTGTGTTTGTCTGACACATAACTGGGATGATCTGAGGAGTGACGTCACTAATTAATGAATTACATTTGAGTCTCAGACCTCAGCACTCCTCCCCATCCTCAGCATTCTTGCAGACGCCTGACGGATTTGGGACAAATGTGAGTGTTATTTTGAACTGTTCAGAATTCCCACCACTGTGACTTCAGGCCCAGTTACGGCTTTAGAACAGCATCACCACAGCAGGCCAATGCCACAGGCATGATTCGCGATTGGGATGGTGGTCTTCAGGTGAAGAGAGGCTTTGCTTGTGCACCACAAGTACCTTTTGGCATTGTGGCTGTGAGGTCGAACCATAGTCTCATTACACCATAACACATTTTCACACATGCCTTTGGGAGACTTGACGTGCTGTATTGCAATTTGTATCCACCCCTGGATGTTTTTTGGTGTGGAGAAATGCTTCCATCATCTGACCATACCCCATAGGCCAGACTTATGCAGAATATGGGAGATTGTTCTCACAAGTAGTACAGAACACCAGTACTTACAAGAGATTCTTGGAACTCCCTCATTGTTGCTGTATGTCTCCTGGCAGCCACCCTGACGAGATTTGGAGATGTCTTTTTATCAGTTTTGGAGGGATGTCAGGTTATTTTCAACAGCACTGTTGTCTCATATTCAATCCACCTTTTGATGACTGTCTCCACTATGTTCCATGGTGTATGCAATATTATAGTAATGTTGTTATAGCCTACTACTGACTGATACCTTTCAAATATGAAATCCCTTTGCTGCTTTGTAAGCTATCTACAAGCCATGGCTGTTGCTGTTGCAGGCAACTGAGGAAATGTCATGAATATCCTACTTGGCAGCAGACTGTTATTTGATGTTACTCAGAGTGCCTTTACTTGATGGCAGGTTTGTACCCAATCAGATTGAATGCTGTCAGTAAATCACAAGCTGCTGCAATAAAATATTATTTGAAGGGTGTGCACACGTATGCATGCAACTTATTGTAAGGTTTGTATAGTCCATATTTGGTGCCCAACAGACTGGTTGGTTTTGCAAGTGAATTGTTCATGTTATGGGTCACATTAAGCGTTGCAAAATGTGTGGACTGACATATTGTGGTCTCAATTTGCATATATCACAAACACCTGACATCTTAAAAGGGGTGTGTATACTGTTTATATCCACTGTATAAGAGTAATGTTTTACACATATCTCTACCTTAGGCCGTTTGTCCCCCCATTTTGTTGGTCTCTGTCCAGAAGAATTACACTGACAGGTTGTGAGGTATGCTACAGGAATGTTACATTCTCTTCAGATAGGCCCCTGTGGTGACCACTGTGATGCAATGCAGTCAACCCCACCACAAGTGAACATGCAAATAAAGCAATACGGGTATGAGTGACAGTTGTGTGCATGGTAAATTGCATGCCATTTACATTTCTGGGGAACTGGCAAACCACAATAGAACAATTCCATA
Organism: Protopterus annectens; assembly: GCF_019279795.1. Classification (NCBI taxonomy): domain Eukaryota; kingdom Metazoa; phylum Chordata; order Ceratodontiformes; family Protopteridae; genus Protopterus; species Protopterus annectens. Next base: position 283,412,737 of record NC_056725.1, read on the forward strand.
CTCACCAGCTTCAGGCTGCTGTCCCACATGCAGAACAGAGGGACCTAGGTAGTTGTGGGAGAGAGGTATTTTCAGCAGACTCACATAATGCATTGGTAAAGGATGGATGCAGCATGTCTGCACATTTACAGTACAACCCCCAAAACTATACAATTTGCTATCCTTCTCCATAGATATGCACTTTTGTGCATTAAAAAACCCATACACAACTGCAATCTGACCTGACACGTGCATGTAGATACTCTATAGATACAAGTATGTTTGCTACACTAATCTACTAATCTCCACTGGGGCCTTACCTGCACACTCCTCATCCATTGTCTGGGTGCCACCCACGTCCACCATGTGGGCGTCTGTACCCTGATGTTGTACTGGGATGGGTGCCTCAAGGTTGGTGAGGAGCTCCTCAGTGGGTGTCAGTGGAGGCTGCATGGCTGGGCCCCCACCTGTGGCTGTGTGGTCACTGGCCATGGTAGCCAGGCATGGCGTATGAATTCAGTTGCACAATGCCAGACCTGCTTATATGTACGAGCATGCAGGCCAACATCGTTTACCCTGTGGACAACATCATCCCATAGGGTGGTCCTCTCCCACAGATGTCGCTGGATCCAGCCAAACATTATTGCATGGTTCTTTCGTATGGCTTCTATGATTATAATTGTCTCAGCCACTGAAACAGTTGCCATTTGCTGATGCGACATTGCACCTGGAAGACATAAACAGGGAAACACATCTCAGGACCTCATACATTTGGCAACAGTATGTATAGAACCTGCACATGTACATTGAATACCAGTACCGACCAATCACAACCAAACCATACCCCTGTAATCTATCAGCACAGTATAAGCTTGCATTGCACTCCTGGTCCTGATGTGTCATATTTCCCCCAGTGAGGGCAAGTTAATTGCATAACCCTCTATTCCTCATTCAGGTCTGTGCAGATGGATGACACTGGTCATCTTCTATGCGGATGGCGTGTGGATGGTGCTGAGGCTTGGTGTGATTACAGTGTGTAATGGAGCTGGGAATACATAATAATATGCAACAAAAACAAAAAACAAGGCAGTAGAAGCAACAATACGACCACATACAAAGATCCAACACAGTTGGGAATACATGCCTGGGTTCATGTAGGATGTGGACAGGGATGTGATCTGGTCCCATGGATACTTATGTTTGTTGCCTTTCAGTAGACAATGTGTACCTGCTCACTGGTGATGAAGGGAGGGGTGCAGGTGCTGTGCATATTCACCTATAGTGATGCTTAGCCAGGGGGGGTGATGTTTGCCCTATCCCTATCTGCAGCAGGTTGGCTATAGCTATGTTGTGCATGTATGTGGTCTGATTTACCACCATTACAGGTTGGGTTGGTTTGTTGCCACTGAGATTGCAGACATGTGTGAAGATGGCCTTGTGATTGACCTTGGTGGATGTGTCCAATTTGTACTTCAAGTTATCTTTACAGTAATCCACCTGTAACCCAATATGCTTGTTCAGACAATGGTTGACTTGATGCCAAGTTGGTACCTGCTCCTACTTTGCCCTGTACAATCAATATAGGGACCAAGTCTGTGGTTTTCGTACTGCTGCTGTCCAGCAAAGGGGATTACTCTACTTTGGTAGAGGCAAGTTTTACAAATAAGGTATTGCTGAGTCTATGCAGCTATGTAGATGTTCATATAGCTGTTTGTAGTAGGCATGGGCACAAAGTCATAACACAGTTGGACACCTCTCCAATTTCAAACTGGTAATCATGCTTATTGTAGTACCCATGGCTGTGTCATGGCAATGCAACAACCAGTAGCTGTAGAAATGTCACACTGTTGGATGCACAGTACCTAAGATTACACACCTGTACAAGTACAGCTTATTTACCTGACATTCTGCATCCCATGTCTGTTGATATGAGGTGGCCAGATATGCATACTCATACTTACATGTGCAAAGGTAATACTTGAATATACATTTCCATTCCATGGCAGTATGGCACACTGTATTCAGACACCTGCTGCCCAGTCATCCCTCTCAACCTGTTAGAGCAGGACATCTGTAGGAGACCACCGATACATGGGGAGCAATGGGAGAAAATTAGTGGCATTGTCTTAATATTGCTGTACTTGAGTCATTCAATAGCAAAGTAGCCTTTGCATTGACAAGCATACCGTGAAGGATGTCCAACACTCATATGGCAGGAAGAGAGGAGAAAGGCTAGGAGTGTGGTAATGAAGGTACGAACTGTTAATGTTGGCAATATGACTGGTATAGGGGCAGAGCTAGCTGATACGATGGCCAGAGGAATGTTGACATATTGTGTGTGCAAGAGACCAGATGAAAGGGGAGTATGGGTAGATGTATCGGAGGTAGGTTACAATTGTGCTATCATAGTGTGGATGGGAGGAAAAAGGGGGTAGGGGTTATCCTGAAGGAACAGTATACCAAGAGTTTTTTTTTTGGAGGATGAAATGAGTTTCTGATACAGTGATATTTATGGAGCTGGAAACTGATGGTGTAATGATGACTGTTGTTAGTGCATATGCTACACAAGTTGGTTGTGCGATGGATGAGTAAGAGAAATGTGAAGTCAGTTGGATGATGTAGTGATGACTGTATCCAAGGGTGACAGAGTAGAGATTGCAACAGATTTCAATGGGCATGTTGGTGAAGGGAACAGAGAGGATGAAGAAGTGATGGGTATGTATGGTGTTAAGCAAAGGAATGCAGACGGTGAGATGGTAGTGGATGTTGCAAAAAGGATGGACATGGCTGTGGTGAATGCATACTATAACAAGAGGGAGGAGCATAGGGTGACATACAAGAGTAGAGGAAGATGTACTCAGGTGGAATATATCCAATGTAGGAGGGCCAGTTTGAAGGAAATTGGAGACTGTAAAGTGGTGACAGCGGAAAGTTTATTTAGGCAGCATAGAATCTTGATCTGTAAGATGACGTTAGTGATCAAGAAGAGGAGGTGTTTGAGGGCAGCACCAAGGATCAAATGGTGGGAACTGGAAAAGGGTGATTGTGAGGTAGAGTTCAGGGAAGAGTTAAAACAGGTAATGGGTGGCAGTGAAGATTTAACAAATATCTGGGTAAGTACAGCAAAGCTGTTAAGGGAGATGGCTAGAACGTTGCTTGGTGTGACAGGTGGATGGAGGAAGGATTGCAAAGGAGACCTGGTGGTGGACTGAGGAAGTACAGGACAGTATACAGAGAAAGAGGTTGAGGAAGAAGGAGTGAGATTATCAGAGAGATGAGCAAAGGAGACAGGAGTATAAGGAGATGAGGTGCATGGCAAAGAGAGAGGTGGCGAAGGCTAAGGATGAGGAATATGAAGAGTTGTATGACAGGTTGGACACTAAGCAGGGATGGAAGGACTTTTATCGATTGGCTAGTCAGAGGGACTGAGCTAGGAAAGATGTGCAGCAGATAAGGGAGATAAAAGATAATGAGGGAGACGTAATCACAAGCGAGGACAGTGTGTTGACCAGATGGACTGAGTACTTTGAGAGGCTGATGAATGAAGAGAGAGAAGGTGGGATGATGTGGGTATGGTGACTCAGAAAGTGCAATGGCTTACCAAGGAGGAAGTAAGGATAGCTATGAAGAAGACAAATACTGGAATGCCTCTCGGTCTACATGACATACCTGTGGAAGCATGGAGATGTTTAGGGGAAATGGCAGTAGTGTTTTTAGCCAGATTGTTTAATGATATCTTGGAAAGTGAGAGGTTGCATTAAGAGTGGAGAGAAAGTGTTTGGGTACCATTTTAAGGATAAAGTTGATGTGTAGAGCTGTAGTAACTACAGAGGCATAATACTGATCCGTCACAGCATAAAGTTATGTGAAAGAGTAGTGGCAGCTAGATTAAGCAGAAAGGTGATGAGTAGTAGTCAGCAGTATGGTGTCATGCCAGGAAAGAGCACTACAGATGCGATGTTTGCTCTGAGAGTGTTGATGGAGAAGTACAAAGGAGGTCAGGAGTTGCTTTGTGTCTTTTTGGACTTAGAGGAAGCATATGACACGGTGCCTAGAGAAAAGTTGTGGTATTGTATGAGGAAGTCATGAGTGGCAGAGATATATGTAAGAGTTCTACAGGATATGTACAAGGATGATGTGACAGATGTGAGGTCTGCGGTGGGAGTGATGGATGCATTTAAGGTGGAGGTAGGATGACATCAGGGATCAGCTGTGAGCCCTTTCTTATTTGCAATGGTGATGGACAGGTTGACAGACAAGATCATACAGGAGTCCCTGTTGACTATGATGTTTGCAGATGACATTGTGATCTCTATTGAGAGCAGGAAACAAATTTAGTAGACCCTGGAGAGGTGGAGATATGCTCTTCATATGAGAGAAATGAAGGTCAGCAAGACTATGACAGAATATCTGTTTGTGAATGAGAGTGAGGATAGCGGAATGCTGAAGATGCAGGGAGTAGAGTTAGTAAAGGTGGATTTATTGAAATTATTGGGATCAACATTTCAGAGTAATAATGACTGTGGAGGACAGGTGAAGAAGACAGTACAGGCAGGCTGGAAAGGGTGTAGAAGAGTGTCAGGAGCGATTTATGACAGATGAGTACCAGTAAAAGTGAAAGGGAAGGTCTACAAGAGGGTAGTGAGACCAGCTATGTTATATGGATTGGAGACAGTGGCATTGACAAAAAGGCAGGAGTCAGAGCTGGATGTGACAGAGTTACAGATGTTAGGATTTGCACTGAGTGTGATGAGGGTGGACAGAATTATCAATGTCTATATGAGAGGGTCAGCCCATGTTGGATGGTTTTGAGACAAAGATGGAGAAGCAAGATTTCATCAGTTTGGACATGTATTGAGGCCGGATGCTGAGTATATTAGAAAAGGGATGGTAAGGGTGTAGCTGCCAGGTAAGAGGAAAAGAGGAAGGCCTCAGATAGGGTTTTTGGATGTGGTGAGAGAGGACATGCAGGTGGTTGGTGTGACAGAGCAAGATGCAGTGTACAGGAAGAAATGGCTACAGATGATCCACTGTGGCGACCCCTAACAGGAACAGCCAGAGAAAAATAAGGGGATGTTGTAATATCAGTTTTTACAGATTTGCCACACATAACACAACTTTATGAGTAAATGACTACAAATATGAGGCACACATATGGTCAGTGTGCATAACACTGGGCAGTTAAATGGTATGAACTCAGTATATCACATGAAGTTCAACACACACATCTGCAACAGTACTTTACTATGCAAATACCATGCATACATCTCTCACATTTCTGAGGCAAACATGTATATCATCATTGTATTCACAAGTAAAATATGGATATTTATAACATCCCAGTAGCTGGCCTAGCCTTGATATACCATTTTGTATCCCTGTTCCACCCGATGAACTCAGGAATACATACCACAAACCTGTCATATGCAGTATCATGCATGCCCTCACCAATTGTATCAGGGTTGAGTGTATGGGAAAGAAATGGCAGGGCCAACAGGTGTTGACAGGTGAATCTGTTGCAGTTAATGTAATGGCTATGCTTATGAGGGACCTGCTGACAGTACTGAAGTAACCTGTACAGTGTATATGAGCCTGTGGTGCTACACAACAATGAGGTAACATAGGTTCATATGTTCAGAGGTAGGTACTAAGCTATTGGCCCAAGGGCCTATGTAAGCCTAGCCAACAATGTTCCCTGGCTTATGCCACCCAAGAAAGTTATTTTCCTGTGCCACTGTTGAGCAGAGACACAGAAGTGATCCCGAGGGTGTATTTCCTATTTCCCATCCACTCATGAAGATTTTTCTTGAAGAGTGCTAATGAAGAACTTTGCTGGACATAGATGGGTAGTCTGTTCCAGAGTATGGGAAGTCTCTGGGACAGGAATCTATCCCTCCAGCATGTCCTGTTTATTGTGGTGACAAGGTTTAGGTCCCTAGAGCATGTAGCTCAGAGGGAGTGGGATTTCTTTAGGTGTAGCATGTCCAATAGCTCTGGGTTTGACATAGATTTATATGTTAGGCAGAGATCACCTCAAAGTAGGCGATATGCTATGAAGTAAAGCTGGAGTTTTTTGAGACAGTCAGTGTAGGGCATCTGTTTGAGGCCAGCAATCTTCTTTGTGAGGTACTTTTGTGGCCTTTCCAGATGCTGCAGATGTCTTGTGAGGTACATTCCAAAACGGGCATTGTACTCTATAATGGGTCTAATGAGTGTCCAGTAGAAAGGAAACATTTTTTTCCTAGATGAGAACCCTTTTGTGATGAGGTGTGCCACATAGAAGGATTTCCTGACTACTGTGGTGATGTTGGCCTGTCATGTATTGCTGAGGCCATACAGCTATGTAGGTGCCCACATAATATTGTGGTGTGGGCCTGGACAGTGCTGCTAGTTCCAACATATGGGACATCCTTCGTGTGGGCCTTGCCCCTTTTCCTTGCCTGTGCAAGGGACATTATGGAGGTGTGGAGGCTACAGATTCACATACAGTAGGTAGGAATATCTCACAGGACAGGACATGTGGTGACAACCCAACAATATGGGGGACAAAGCTCCAGAATTCAGTACAGATTCCATGTCATTTGTGCTGTTCTATACATGGAGGGTTGCTAGCTTGACAGGGTTCATCTGGACATGCATTTACTGAATGACTTGACATCTGACAGTGATATGCCTCTGATATACCTCTAAAGTGGCATATTGTCCACAGAGTGGCCAGAGGTTTGCCTGTTATGTTTGGTCAGCTCCTCAAACAACGTCTGATTTTGTGGGGTCAGTAGGATAATGTGAGGATTGTACTCATTAACTGTTGACATCCATTGGTGTTCCAGACATCATATCCTTCAGGGATATTATGTTACAACAACACATGTAACACCAGACACTGTTTCAGTTTGTAACACCATTATGTGTGATATGTCCCTCTTTCCAGCCCTCTGTCCCCCAAGTATGTCATGCATTGTCCAGAAGCCTTGCACTATGAGGTACAGAGGTATGATATATCATTAATTACCGACTGCACTCCAGTTATCGTCCCAGTGACAAAGCTATTATAGTTCCAAACCCTGGGAATTCTGTGGAAATCTTTACATATGACAGTTATGTATGTCTGGCCATTTTGACCAGACTGCCAAGATTGTGTAACAGTGTTTTGTGTGTGAGTGCCATACATCCTTTACCTATCTGACTGCGCATGCTGCTACAGCTGCTGGCGGTCTATCAGGTCTGTATGCTTGTAGGGGAGAGGGGAGACATGAAATGTTCTGTAACACCCCAGGATTCCCAGTACACTGATGTTGGCCAGTATATGTCAGTGTAGTGTGTGACTGGCACTCAGGATATGTTTGTTCAGACAGTCGTTGTACTCTGGATTTCATTTTGGCTACTGGTATGTTGCTGTGACTGTGGTGCAGATATTTTGGGTGGACATTTTTGCACCACTATCTGCTTTTCACTACAGTTCCACCCCTGCATGCAACATTTGAATATATATGGATAATTGCCCAGAGCTGATGTGGGGGGGGGGTTGTGTTGGTCTTACTGTGCTTCATAAGGTGCTGGGGGATATGTTTGGCATCTGTCAGGAGATTTCCATTCTGTTACATTACTGTAGTCATACTTCTACACTGACCAGAGGCCTAGACACTGTCCAAATGCATGTCTCATATGTTTGGTCTGTTCCCCCAACAGTCGTTATCCTTGGCTAATTCATAGGATACTCTGGGGAATGCAGTCAGTATATGCTAACATCCATTGGTGTTACTGACTTCATATCCCTCAGAAAATATATGTGACAACGACCCCAGTAACACCAGCAACTGTCTAAATTTATGACAGCTATTTGTTCAATATACCCCTGTGTTTGGTTCTCTGTCCCCAATTATGTCAGGCTTTGTCCAGCTGTCATGCACTAAGAGGTTCAGAGGTATGTTGTATTAGTATTTATTGTCTTCATTCCTCCTACCATCCCAGTGATATCATAGATCCCCCAGGCATTTAACAAGGAAGCAGCCATAGATATGAGTCCTGTGCCTATACATTCTGTGGGAAACTGTATATTTGAGAAGTCTGTGTATGTCTGGCCATTGTTAACAGACTGTCATGGTTGTGGAGCAGTGTAGTGTGTACATGTTATTTGGGCTGTGGACAGAGGAGAGGGGTACATGTGAGTGTCATGGGCCATTTATATCTGACTGTGCATGCTGATCTGGTTTCAGGTTCCCTATCAACTGTATATGTTTGTACGGGCAACCGTGACATGTCCCGTAACACCTCAAGATTCCCACTACACTGGGACTTAGGGCAGTATATGTAGGGGTAATGTTTGAGTGGCAATTGGGATATTGTTGCTCACACAGTCATTATACTACAATGTTCAGTTTGCTTACTGGTACAGCTCTGTGACTGTGGTGCAATTGGTTGCGGGTATGCACTTTCACACCAGTGTCTCTTTTCCACTAGTGTTACATCCCTGTAGTGCCTGTTATATTTGCAAATACATATGTACAGCTCCAGAGCTGGATTTGGGTAGTGTTATGACAGTCTGAGTGTAGTTTGGATATTGCTTGTTAGCTGAGTGTAGTTTCCCTGATGTTGTGTTATGTCCACACATTCATAGGATGTACAGTTGTCTGACTGATATTATTGGTCTGGTACTCATAACTGTTATGTATTCCTGACACATTAGGGGGATGATGTGGGGACTGAGGTCACTAACTAATGAGAAGCAACTGAGTCCCAGACATGTGGTATTTCAGTCAATATATATTAGGACATACAGTGTTACTACATCAGCTTTTTCAGCTTATCTACTCACATATTTTGGATATGTCCCTATTTTCATGCATTTGTCCCACCACTTTGTCAGGCTTGGTACAGATTCATTGCACTAAGGGGTTCTGAACATACCTCTCCACTGCCAGGATTTTCACAGAATGTCCAGATGTTTGGCCCATACGTTTGTTCTGTTCCACAATTTATTTGTATTTGTCTGGTAAATCACTGTGATGATCCAAGGATTTATGTCAGTAAATATTGACATAACTTTCCAATTTCCATCCTCTTATCCTTCAGTAATTCTCTGCTGAAATGCACCCTGTTGCTATAGCAAATGTCTTCATTTCTAATAGCAATAGTTGAAATATGTCCCTATATCTGGCCGATTTCCCTCCAGCTTTTACAGCCTTTGTACAAGTGTCTTGCTCTAAGAAGTTGAGAAGGATGGTTCTGAGGTCTGATTGTACTGCATGTTATATATATATATATATATATATATATATATATATATATATATATATATATATATATATATATATATATATATATATATAAAATTTCCCTTTCTTTATATATTTATATATGTATATCTATATTATTTATCCACTATTTCATATATATGTTTCAACAGGCATATATATATATATATATATATATATATATATATATGTATGTATATATGTCTATATACCACATATATGGAATCATTCCACAGAGCTTTCTCCCTAATGTTGCATGCCTCTATAGCATGATGTGTTTGAAAAAGTAACATCAATTCCTACAACTCAGATGGTATAGTGGTACCTTTCTATGACTATAGCATACAGGGTCTATAGCATATGGGTCATGGGTTCTAGACTTGGGAATGATTTATATTTTTTCCTTAATGATAAATGACCGGAATGCATGACATGATGATTTTAAACCATTACAAAGTTTCATAGTGCAGATGGTGTAGTGGTATGTTGCTGTGGTTATAGAATGCAGTGTTCCTGGTTCAAGACTTGACAGTGCTGACTATTGTGTTTCTGTTCAGAACAAGGTGTGATGGTTACAGAGTGATTAAGGAGCTTTTAAGCAGTTGGAAGTGGGTTTGCACAGTTTTGCGGGATGGTAAGCAATGCCAAGGCATGGATGATCCATTTTAGTTTCACTTACTGCCACTTATTCCCGCTTACCCCTGTGCTAATTTCTTTAAAAGGAAAGAAAAAAGGGTGATAGGAAAGTGGAGAAAAAGGGTCATGCAGAGGGAAGTAAAGTATGAAATGTAGCTAGGGATGTGCAGGATGGGTGTAGGAAAGGTCCATAGCTTTCCATTTCTTCTACAGTAACAGCTGTGAATTTCTACAGAATTTGGACCTGAATTTGGACACTCAAATCCCTGAGAGAGGGATGAGGACAACAGTAATGTGTTGTCAAGCTAATTGGACCAGATTACATGTGTCCATTGGACATGAGGATGAAATAGACAGCTATATATGGGGCATATTTTTTTTTTGGAGAACAGATGCCCTTTTTTTAAGGTGACAGTTGGATGTTGGGGAAGGATAGTAGGTATATTTGGGGAGATAAGTTTGGTAAGAAGACAGACAAGACAAACAAGACAGCAGACAGGGGTGGTATATGACACAAGTGGGGGTTAAACACCTTTGTTGATGAGGGTGGTTGGGAATCAGATGCCCATGAGCCTCCAAATGGATACAGTGTGACTGAGGTCCCCACCCATGGGCAGTCACCACTGCACACTCATGGCTTCAAAGTTGGCTGTGATGGTGCTGGACATGAGGGGAAGGCTGACCCTCAAGATGTGCCAGGCGGCCCTCAATCAGGTGCAGCTGTCCACCAAACTCCTTTTGTATGGTGCTACACACTAAGCCCCAGATCTGGCTATGGATGATGGTTTCCTGTCCGTGCCTGCTCCCATGGGGGGACTGGTCCGTCCCCTGAGGTGGTCCCACCCGAAGGTGGTAAAGGACCAGCATACAAAGAGGTCCCGGTTTGGGTCCCAGACATGCTGGGACCTGGTGCCACAGCCAGACGAGGCAGGACAGATTTATCCACTGAGATCTGCCTTCCCAGATGTGCTATGGTGTTGAGGTTTTGCAAAATATGTTGGTTAGTTATGAACAAAACATTTCAAAATTTGTTTTTAGCAGCATGCGTGTGTGTTCCAATTAACCCAAAACAACAGATTTGAAACAGTTGCATAGCAAACAGAATGCATGCATAAATGGAACAACAGTAGGCATCATAACAGCATGCAGGTTGAATTGATAGCAACAGGCCACCGATGATAGTATTTGAACTGGGAACATTAATAATCAAATGATTCAATATTTGTAGAAAAATAGGATACATGTCCCAACAGAAGTTTTGGAGAAAAACATACCCGTTAATTATATGGATGAATTATTGATGCAGATAGGGTGGGGGAGAGAGAGAGATGTCAATTAACAACAGTTTAGGCTTTGATTGTTCAAAACTGTACTGATCATTACATTACTCAATACCGGGTATGACTCACTTTACATCTACCTATGGCCTGGGGTTGGTGAGTAGAATGTTTGTACACAGTGCATTACTAAAGCCTGCTTACAGCTAATACATATATTTCCTTACCTGGAAGACCTGTGGAGGGAATATCTGTTAACACTACCTGACTGCTTCTACACATATTCACATATTTAAGGTTACATATGTGACACTGACAGGGGTGCCCTGCACTCATGCTGTGTGTGTGTGTGTGTACTACTACCATACTCCACCTGGATTTCTATCTGTCACCCTGGATATTGGCAATGGTAACCACTAGCCATGACAGAGTGACACTTAAGGTACATTTATCAGAAGAAACTGATTGGTGAATGTTCTTATCATGCTGTCATTTGCAGGTTGGACAGTGGAAGTGTTGTACACAGTGTATTAGTACAGCCTTCTTACAGCTAATAGAAACATTTCCTTACCTGGAAGACATATGGATGAAATTTCTGTTAACACTACCTGACAGTTTCTGCACATATTCACGTATTCAAGGTTACATATGTGACACTGACAGGAGTGCTCAGCACTCGTGGTGTGTGTGTGTGTGTGTGTGTGTGTGTGTGTGTGTGTGTGTGTGTGTGTGTGTGTGCTACTGCCATATTCCACCTGGATTTCTGTCGGTCACCCTGGGTATTGGCAGCGGTGACCATTAGCCATGACAGCATGACACTCGAGGGACATTTAATAGAAGTACATGGTGCATGTACTTATCTTGGTGTCATTTGCAGCCTTGGGAGAGGGTTGGACATTGGAAGTGTTGTACACAGTGTATTAGTACAGTCTTCTTACAGCTAATAGAAACATTTCCTTACCTGGCAGACCTGTGGAGGAAATTTCTGTTAACACTATCTGACTGTTTCTACACATATTCAAATATTCTTGGGTGAACTTATGCATACAGTTTACTACCACTCCCGAGATTCGAACCGTGCCTGTTTGTGCAAAGAAGTACAACAAGGATGCGTTTTAACACAATGAGCTAGTAAGGAACTGTTGAATTTTGCTTGACTATTTTCTGCCTCTTGGTTGCACAGTCTGACCTTGTAATTCTGACATTCATGCATGACAGACAGTTCTTGTACTGTGTATTAATACTTAACCATTGCTTTCCAGATTGTAATATGTCAAACACAAAGCACTGCTCTAGGGGATACAATATAATAGTTTACGGATTACTATTCAGGGATCACATCTTGGTGCATGGAGCATTTCATATAGCTGATCTCCTGTTTTACAGCTCCACATTCTTTGTCAGATGAGCATCAATTAATTCATGCTGTCAGAGCCATAGTTGCTGTGCAGAACCTGTACACATTTAGACTCATACCACCACATACCAAAGTAAACAAAATAGTCTGGGGTTTTTAGTTTTATTGAAGGGTACTGGCACTTTTATTAATAGATATCCTGTACATCAGTATTAATCTGCTAACGTCTCATTAATTCATTACACACAGTACACATTTTAACGTACTGGCAGTTGACATTGTACTCATTTCTATTTATTTGCCCAGAATACTGCATGCTAGATTTGTGCTCACAAGCCTCCCAGCGCAGCCTTAACAACCTGCTGGGATGGGCGTCTATGTTTGCAGCCCTCTCATCTGCAGCTGTACAGGAGATAAAGAAACATTTATGCATACCTATCAATCGCATATGCAGGTTGGACTTTGGTAAACATTAGTTGATACTGACACTTACACACTTCTGGGACATTCTGTGCCCGTGTGTCTTAGGTCCACTGGTCCAAGACCTTCCTCTTCCTATGCTTGAGGTCAATGAAATGGTGCCGGACCTGCTCACTAGTTTGAGGGATGCAAGTAGCACTGGTGAGATCATGTGCGAGAAGGTCCCAGGCCTCCACTTTGTATTGGGAGCCCTGTTACTGACCATACAGCAGTCTCTCCTCATGGTCTTTCACTAAGAGTCCAACCATGACCCTGGACTCCTGAATGCCCCAACATTGCACCCAAAAGTGTGTACCCTCTCCTATGCCAGCCATAGTGCCTGCAAGGATGAGTTACAACCGGTTACAGCTGCATTCCCACCTAGAAGGTTTAAATAGAGCCAAATTCCCACCCGTTGCTGTCATTGGACCATTTTGAATATGCTGAGCTAAGCTAAGTGACATGCAAACATGCTTAGCTAAGGTTGGCAGTGCTTAAAGGGATACATGTTGAGCACTGTTTACCAATGCGGAAATCTGCTTAGCTAGGCTACTTATTGCTTAGCATTTATATTTAAGCAATGCTTACACCAGCTTAGCATAGCTGAGCACTACTTAGGATTGCTCATATTATATTTTATAAAGTATCAGGATTGTGGAATTGATTCATCATCACTGACATATTATAATTTTATGTTTACCTTCCATGACATCCCCCTATGTGCTTTCATTAAATTATATTCTCATGTGACTATACTGTATGGGGCACTTGTGTTTATATGGGGGATTCACAACTTTTATAGACTGACATCTCACTTTTGGACCTGCTACACCACCCTGGTTGACAAAAAAACAGTTGCTACATGATTTAAGTTTACAAAAATAATTTTAACACTACTTTTCCTTAGAACAATAAGTTGCCTGTCTTGGTACTTGAATGCCTGCATGTAAAGCTGGGACTCTAACCACTACACTATCTTAGCTTGAAAACTTCACCTGTATATTTACATTTATTTCCTAGGAGATTTTTAAGCTATGCTAAGCAGACAGCAGTAATGCACACACCTGCTTAGCTACACTTAAACATTCCTTAGGCTAGAAAGAAATATGCTTATATTATTATTATATTATTATGTTATATAAGTGAGTCTTGTGGTGTTCTGACAACTCATTGAGGACTGCAATCATGAAATAATGGTATTCATTTGGGTTTCAGGCTTCTATCCTTCATGGACTTCTGCAAATATATATCCTGTATTCTATCAACTTTCTAAGTGTGTGAGGGCAATTTTTCAGGTGTGTCCCTAAATTATTATTTATTCCCCTCATCATTTGTGCCTTTGTCAACATGCACTGCTGTAAGGGAATATTGGCATAAATTTGCATTCAGATGTCTACCCTTCAGTAATTCATGCTAATGCATGACCTGATCTCTATCAACTTTCTATGTTTAGTGGGCAATATGTGTGTTTTATCCTTTTGAGGGATTTATCCTCTGTTATCTGTGCATTTGGCACACATTTTCTGCTTTAGCAGGTTGCAGAGTTGCACTTTAGCAATGCAGGGGGGGTGTCACAGAACCTGTCACACACCCCCTGCATTGGTTTCTTCATGCTAATGTTTCTTTCAATGGCTGTGGACAATGAAATTATTATTATCTCATTTCAGTGTCCGCAGACACTGACATACTAGCATAATATTAGAGTAAATCTCTAATATCATGCCAGTTTGACTTAGAAAGTGGTGTAAGTCACTTTCTGAGTGCAGGGGGTGTGTTCAGTGTCTGTGCACTATTTAGACATGCCCCCTGCACTCGTTCATGTTTCTTGTCCGTATAGGGAGTACAGCAGCACACCTTCATGAATTAGCAAGGCACGCTGCTGTGTTAAACAGACATGAACTATTCCGTGCAAGAATAGTCTTATTCTTGCATGGATTTTCTTGAATCCAGGGATAGGTCTTTGTCTACCGAAGCCACACTCATCCAGGATTGCATGGAGATTGTTTTCATTAATAACTTATTTTTCTTCTAGGGGGAATATTATAAGCAACTAAATGGAGTTGTGATGGGGGCCACACGTGCCCTCATTTTTGGAAATGCCATCCTAATTTGGTGGGAAGTTGAGCAAGTTTTTAAGTTGAGTTCATTTCAGCATTGTGTGGCCTGCCTTCATTTTTTGGATGACATGGTTCTGTTGTGATTGGATCGTAAGGAAGAATCCGATGGCTTTTTTCAGAAAAGTAAGCATCGACATTCTTTTTGGAATTTACTTGTTACATCAATGGAGACTGTATTAATTATTTGGATATACAGATTTCTGTGCGGAACCAAGATTCGTTTGCTATGAATATTTGTTGGAAACCAGCCTTTTGTAATAGCTTTTTGCATTTTGAAAGTAATCACTCCTTTCATCAGAAAAGGCATGTGGTAAAAAAACAATTTACCCGAGTTTCCTGTCTAACTTCCGATGGCAGTGTTTGTATAGATAACTTTAATATTCTTACGAACATGTTCCTGGAGAGAGGCTGTCCTTGTTCCTTAGTTGATTTGCATTATCAGGAAGTCTTACTACATGAAAGAAATGGCAAATATGCTCCTATAATAAAAAATGGGATGAGTTCATTCAAGGAAGGTACCCCAAACAAGATTATTAATGACTCTTGCATTGATTTAAGCAAACCAGAATTTGGTCCATAGATAGTATTGACACCCCTGATGTGGGACTCTCAGATTCTCACCCTCTTCTTGCAGGGTGTACATTCTTTTTCTACATCCCAAAAAATAGTGCTTCATCATTCCTTGGATGCTTCTGGTATTTGCAATATCGTATTGAAAAAAACTGGTTTATTAGACAATGTGATGAGAATTTAAAAGCAGTTTTAAGGATCCACCTACATTTACCTTTATGAATCAATCTAACTTTAAAAACATGTTAGAGAGACCACAAAGGGGTTGCTATAATGGTTCTATTTGAACCTATAGACTCAGTCACTGTCAACAATATTCTTTTATCGACACAGATCTTGACAATGAAATTTTGGGGAAGGTCTCCAAGTGGATGATCAAAGGGCGATATAATTGTCCGGCAAAGTGGTGTACATGGTTAGATGCACCACAAATTCAGCTTTCTATGTGTGCAAAATTAATAATTCTTTTAACAGAAGGATTTATCAACATGTTTTTAGTATTTTAAGAAAAGATGTAAAGAGTGCATTGGCTGGACATGCTTCTGATTGTCATAACTTTTCTAAGTTCAAGATTTCCATATTAGACAGGATCAAAACCTTAGCCTTTTCAGGAGATTGCCATAATTCTCTTTTACATGGAGGGATGCGCTGGCAATTGCACTTAGATGCCAGTAACTTTCTTGGTTTAAATGAAGCAATTTTAATCATGCGTGAATTAAAGCTAAGAGCATCCAGACTTTAACTTTGTTTTAAAGTTATTCACTGTGTTTATTTGACAACATGGCATTATTTTCACTTCAAATGCTGATAGGCTGAATTTTCCATTTCAAGGATTTTACTTGGTAGCAATTTGATTGGTGCAATTTTTATTTCTAAGGTTGTCATTGGTGAGCTACTTGACTGTTTACCCATTTCATAAAGATGTAAATATGCTTTTAGTAATTGGTTTATAGCTCTGAGTTACTGATTAGAAAATAACGGGGGTGTTTTTTATCAGTATTTAATTGGTGTGTTTTGTATGTTTAATTCACTGTTCTGATGATGTCTAAAGCTGAAAGCGCTAAACTATGATTTATTCTGTTTAGTGTATTAAACTTCTTTATTGGGAGCTACCTGGTCATTGGA
Source organism: Protopterus annectens (assembly GCF_019279795.1). NCBI lineage: Eukaryota > Metazoa > Chordata > Ceratodontiformes > Protopteridae > Protopterus > Protopterus annectens. The sequence continues at coordinate 283,429,511 of NC_056725.1, forward strand.
ATTTTATACAGACCAATCAATTATATGGCAATCATATTGGCAGCATAACACAGCTAGAGTACACAGACAATAGTTACGGACCAGAGGGACCAGGCTGATGAGGATTAGCCTCACGAATGCTCTCCTGTACTATCTCCCTGAATGAGCTATGAATAGCTCATGCCATATCCTGGAAGAATGACCCCATCATGTCCCTCATCTGTGCTCAGAACACATCAGTCATAAACTCACAGATTAGTTGGGCAGGTGTGGATCCAGCTTCCTCCTCATTATCATTCTCATCATCATCACTGTTATCATCTGAAGACTCTGGCAATGACCTTGCATGTGCTTATTGTTGTCTGATAGGGGAATGTCCATGGGTCCCATGCTCTATCAAGATGAATAACAAAACATGACAGAAGTGAAAAGAAAATGTGTCTCACACAGTACATTCCCACAAAGATCATAGCAGTGCAGAATATGAAACTGATGTGCATATCTGCAATCTGACCTACTTAACATACCATCCGCTGGCAACTTCTGAAAATACAAATATGAGACTGAAGGTGTAGTAGCATGCATTATGTTTCTTATTTAAACATAATTTAATTTCAAATGATACAAACATTAGCAAAATTTTAATCAACAGAATTGCCGCTAGTGAATGGCTCATAATGTACATAACACATTTCCTATGTCACTTTTTCTATAATTATGGACATGACCAATAACAGAACATGTCAAAAGGAATATATCCATCACCAATGTGATCAGTACAAACATGGCCATGCAATGGCATGCATAACACAGCTTACCACTGGAAATTAGGAAAAGAACTGAAGTGAAGCATGGCAAACATATGAAAATTAAGCTCATGTAACATATATTGACATTTGAATGGAAGCATACCTGAAACTGCATCATGCCGCATTAACATAAATGAACTTTGAAAAAATATATCTTGTAAATGTCAACATATCAGTTCTATATGTTAGCTGCAATGCAATAATTCTGATGGTACATTGATATTAGCTTGTGATTTCAACAAAGCAGATCTCAGGGAAGTGCTACTACTACCAAATTGTGGATTTTCCACAAGGGTATCAAATATTCTGGACAAGGCTTACACTAACATAAAAGGGGCATACAGAGCTGTACAACAACCAAACCTGGGTGGCTCTGATTACATCTCCATAAAACTAATACCAGCTTACAAATCTTTCTTGATCAGAGATAAGCCCATTGTGAAAGAAATTAGGGTCTGGCATGAAGGAGCCATGGAAAATCGCAGGGACTGCTTTGATACCACAAACTGGGATGTCTTCAGGGAGGCAGCCACAGTGAACAATCTGGTGAACATAGATGAATATACTGAGACAACTATGGTTTATATATTCAAATACATGGAGGATGTAATGGACATCAAAAATATTAAAATAAGAGTCAACCAGAATCCATGGCTAAACAGCAAGGTGTATGGGTTGCTGAGGTCAAGAAACACTGATTTCATGGCAAAGGATAAGAAGGGTGTAAGTGTGGCAAGGGTTAATCTAAAAAAGGGTATCAAGGAGGCCTAGAGAGAGTATGGAAAGAAGATACATGGATGCTTCAAGGAGGAGAAAGTCTCAAGAAGCCTGTGTCATAGTATTCAAGAACTAACTGTCTACAAGACAAAGTCAGCTCAGTGTGATGATTTTCAGGATAGTCTAAATATATTTTATGGCAGGTTGTAGAGAAAAACAACCTGAAGGCTGTAAAGCTTCTCTATGACCAAAAGGAAGCAGTACTCAACTTCAGTGCTGTGGATGTAAGGAACCAACTGAAGAAGGTGAACCCCAGGAAGGCTGCTGGCCCTGATAACATTCTGGGGAAAGTATTGAAAGGATGTGCAGATCAACTCAGCATAGTCCTAATGGACATCTTCAATACTTTGCTTGTCCAGGAAAAAGTACCAGCATGCTTCAAAGTAACCAACGTAATCCCTCTGCCCAAATAAGCCAACCCCACCTGCCTAAATGATTACAGGCCGGTGGCCCGTACATCAAATGTAATTAAATACTTCAAAATACTGGTTAAAAGACATTTGACTACAGTACTACCCCAATCCTTTGACCAGCTGCAGTTTGCCTACTGGGCAAACAGATTAACTGCTGATGCCATTTCAGTGGTACATCACCTCACATTGGAGCATCTTGAAGAGAAGAAACAACTATGCCAGACTGTTGTTCATAGATTTCAGCTCAGCATTCAATATGGTGATTCCAATGCAACTCATAGAAAAGCTAATCAACCTTGGCATAAATAAAGGGCTGTAAAACTGGATCCTTGATTTCCTGACTGGAAGATCACAAAGAACCTGTGCTGGTAACAACACTTCAGGGAGCATTACAATCAAGACCGGAGTACTACATGATCCTCTTGTGTCCTCTACTGTTTACACTCCTTACTCATGACTGCTCTGCGAAAGCTACCAACAACCACATAATCAAATTCACAGATGACACCACAGTGGTGGGCTCGTAAATGGTGATGACGAGAGTGGGTACAGGAATGAAGTCAAAGGTCAATTCGCTGAATAAATGGAGCAAAAACAATAATTTGGACCCGAATGTCAATAAAACAAAAGAAATTATTATTGCCTTCAGAAAGAGCTCTACCATGCACCTGCCCCTCAAGATCAACAGTGATAAAGTGGAGAGAGCCCAAACTACAAAGTTCTTGGGGGTATATATATCAGAGGATCTTTCTTGGAGTACAGACACAGGCCAGCTAATTAAAAAAGCCCACCAGTGACTACACTTCCAAGGAAGGATGAGAAAAAACAAAACTCCCTATGAATGCTCTAAATACCTTCTACTGAGGAAGTTCATTGCATTTTGATGAACGAAAGCGCTTATGAATAAATTGTGATTTAAGTGGAGTTCCAGTGCCTTCATCGTATATCCCTTGGTTGTGATTTAACAGTTTTTGTGCTTGTTTTTTATTATTCTACAGAGGAGCCATCAAGAGTATTATGACCAGCAACTGCACTGTATGGTTCGATAACAGCACAATGGCTAAAAGAAATAAGCTGCAAAGAACAATAAGAACAGCAGAAAAGATTGTGGGTACTAGTCTTCCTAACTTAGAGGAGCTCTTTGAAATGAGATGCAAAAGAGGTCCCGCATAATACTGAGTGACACTTCTTATCCAGCATGTGGTTGCTTCACTAAACTTGAATCTGGTAGAAGGTTACAGAGTATCTGCTGCATGACTTCCAGATTCATGAACAGTTTTTATCCAACTGCAATAAGACTCATTAATGCAGATGTAAATCTGGATGCATCAAAACTATAATATGTTGTTATGGTCTCATTCTTTTTCTTTTTTATTTTTGTTCATACAGTAATTCTATTTATTTATTGCATTAATATAGTCTCATTTAAGTGCAATTCCAATCACTTCCTTATGTGCAATATCCCCCAATCTCACCTCTGTGTATAGTGTACTTCTCTTTTTATGTGTCAGTCATCTAGTAGTCAGTGTTGTCCAGTGTATATAAACAGTGTACAAGCATGTGCGTCAGCTATCTAAATATTTACTTTTGTACTATAGTTATTGTTTATTCATTAACACCAATCACATCTGTCTTCTTGTGTTTGTTTTTTCTCCTGTAAAAGAGCTGAAACTTGAAATTTCATTTAGGTGGTACTTGTGTTTCCTAAATGACAATAAAGTTTCTTTGAATCTTTTTGAATCTTTTAAATCTATGGTGACCTGTACTGTTTAATAATGCAGTCTGCCTCAATAAACTGTTTATGTGAGTTTATAAAAGTAGGTCATCATTTCTTTTATTTTTCCCTTGCATGTGTCCCTTGAACAGTTATGTCTGTGTGTGAATGTAAATGCAAACATTAGCTGAAATATATTCCCCTAATCCACACTTGATATCACAAAGGAAATACTGTTTATCACATTCCACAAAACCGTCACTAGTGAACAACACTGCACTGCACTTTCCAAGCCAAAATACATCTATTTGATATGTATAGGACACAAATATATCCTTAATTTCCAGCAGAATGCTCATGTATACATATGATAGTTGCACGTACTGTAGGGATCCATGAGCTCTCTCCAAAACTTGATGACCCTCCAGTGAAGTTTCTCTGCATCACTCCACTGCATCATAGCAGTGGCAAAATCTGCAATCCAGTGCAATAGATCCCTGCATGTCTTTTGAGCTCTGTCATAATCCAGTTCCAGATGTCAGTCATTGTGTAGTTCTTTGGCCTGACTCTCAACCACTGTACACAGTCAGCATCTGGCTGATCTCCTCCTCAGTCTAGTTGGGTGCACAGAAAAATCTCAGCCACCTTGAAGTAGCCTTCTTGATCCTTGAATGGAAAATGTCTGACAAATGCAAAAACAGAAAAATGTCCACTGAGGTCACACTCTATTCACAGGTAGTAATGGTCTGATCTGTAAATGTATCAAAATCAATATTTGAAAGTGGTGCATTTGTCATGTAATCAGATCATTGGAAGATAACCTGCTCATGCCACACATGGTACTGTTTATCAATACCTAGTGGGTATTTACGAAATACACCTGGGTGTTAAGTGTATGAAGCCACTTTATGAGGAGGTGCTCAAAACCTAGAGTTTTAATGAACCTCATAAATTAGGTATGGCACAAATAGTACCTAAAGATGGGTACACATGAGGTGCACTTAGTTTCTGTGATATGGAGTGAGAATTACATTGGTAAGTGGTAGTATTTCTGTTTTGGTGATTATTCCATTTGTTAAACTTAAGTCATTCCCAAAGATACCCATTTATTTATTTTTTTTATTGAAAAATGTGAGCTTTAACAGAAACTGCTGTTAAGTTACTGGAATGATGTTTGACTGACCTTTATCCATACAGGTTTTGCTATTTTAATTAATTGATTTAATTTCCATATGCAGTTGTATAGAGAGATTTACAGTGCAAATATATAAAGACAGATTTATGGATCATCTGTACTTCTTGCTGTTAGTTTCTTTCACTCTGGTATAACTACACAAACCTACAGATTCTGACACTATCTGTATGTACTAGTTTCTTTTGATGTTACAGATATTTCTTCATTCATGTTTCTTAACCATATTGTTAACAATATGTTCGATTGGTGATATGGATAGTTCTTCATTGTTTATTTTTTTAAATAAAGTGTTAATATTATGCTATTTTGCTGTTATGGATATTTTTTCATTGATGTTTCTTAACAAAAGTCTTATCATTACTGGGTCAGTATATAAAGGATTCATACAATCTGTGACCTAAACATGGATCCTAAGGTTTGCCGATGCTTTCTGTATATTATTCAATTTTTAGTTTGTGTAGTATTTTCATGTGAAATGTTGCAGACTCCTGTGGTATAGTGTTATTGTCTTGGGACTTCTCTTACCATATATGTAGTGTGAGGGGTTCTAATCTTGCACACTGACTCTAAAAATTTTACAAGTTGTGTTTATTTTACAAACGGTATGTATGAAGGCACTGTTACTTTTTATATGTCACATTAGTATCTGTCAAAGTTTTACAGACTTCTGCATTGCACAGGAATGCATTCTGTTTATGTTGACATACACTGTCCACAGAACCATCTGCATAAATGGGCACACACAGGAATATGATCATATGCATATCACTGCCTTTCAGATGATCAGCTGTCCTAGGTGTGACAATTTCTACCAACAGAAAAATGACATCATACTCGATGCTCTCTGACAACATGAATGGAGACTCCTTGGCCATTCTGGAAAAACAGTTTGGAGAAACGAAGTTTTGACCAACTTCACCAATTTGATAAACGTAGATGGAGGTCACAACAGATCCCATGATGCATGTAGACAACTCTGCTCAGACTTGATACTCCATACAGCCAGCAGATGAAGATAACATGAGAGATCGAGGGATGCTACCAGTTGTGGAGCACCACTGACCCCCTCCCCCAGTGATATCACAATATCTAATGCCTCACTGCATACAGCAAGAGGGGAGTGACACATACCTGGGCATGGTTAGAAGCTGGAGTTCCAGGCTGAACATCTAAGTCTTTTTTTCCATGATATGGCTGAGTATGGAGAAAATCACTGCATATTACTGTAGCATGCATACTCATGTATTGTCATTTTTGATTTACAGCAGCAGCAGATTTGAGCTGTGCATATAGATCCACACAGGATGATGAACGTAAATTTAATGATGTAGTCATACAACTGCAGTATATACAGAACAGTCCAACCACATATGTAATGCTGTCTGTATTAATATTCATAGGTCCATTTAAGTCAGAATAATGGCAAGCAATTGTCTCCATATTGTGTTTCTGTGATCATTACATGTTATTGTCTCAGCCTCATGTGTGTAGTTAGGCAGCATAGGATTGTGGTTTGTAGGATGACATTGGTGATCAAGAAGAGGAGGAGAAGTCTGAGGGCAGCACCAAGGAACAATGCTGGAAAATGAAAAAGAGTAATTGTGAGATGGAGTTCAGGGAAGAGTTAAGACAGGCACTGGATGGTAGTGAAGAGTTACCAAATAGCTGGGTAACTACAGCAGAGCTAGTAAGAGAGATGGCTAGAAAGGTGCTTGGTGTGTCATCTGGAAAGAGGAAGGAGAACAAGGAGACCTGGTGGTGGAATGAGGAAATACAAGAGAGTATACAGAGAAGGAGGTTGGCGAAGAAGAAGTGGGATTGTCAGAGAGATGAAGAAAGTAGATAGGAGTATAAGGAGCTGAGGTGCATGGCAAAGAGAGAGGTGCCGAAGGCTAAGGATAAGGTGTATGAAGAGTTGTATGAAAGGTTGGGCACTAAGAAGGGAGAAAAGGACATGTACTGATGGGCTAGACAGAGGGACCAAGCTAGTAAAGATGTGCAGCAGGTAAGGGTGATAAAGGATAATGAGGGAAACGTACTCACAAGCGAGGAGAGTGTGTTGAGCAGATGGAAAGAGTACTTTGAGGGGCTGATGAATGAAGAGAATGAGAGGGAGAGATGGTTGGATGATGTACGGATAGTGAATCATGAAGTGCAGTGGATTAGCAAGGAGGAAGTAAGGATAACTATGAAGAGGATGAAGGATGGAAAGGCTGTTGGTCCAGATGACATACCTGAGGAAGCATGGAGGTGTTTAGGTGAAATGACAGTGGAGTTTTTAACTAGATTGTTTAATGAAATCTTGGAAAGTGAGAGAATGCCTGAAGAATGGAGAAAAAGTGTTTTGGTACCAATTTTTAAGAATAAGGGTGATGTGCAGAGCTGTAGTAGCTATAGAGGGATTAAATTGATCAGTCACAGCATGAAGGTATGGGAAAGAGTAGTGAAAGCTAGGTTAAGAAGGGAGGTGATGATTAGTGATCAGCAGTATGGTTTCATGCCAGGAAAGAGCACTACAGAAGCGATGTTTGCTCTGAGAGTGTTGACGGAGAAGTACAGAGAAGGTCAGAAGGAATTGCATTGTGTTTTTGTAGACTTAGAGAAAGCATATGACAGGGTGCCTAGAGAGGAGTTGTGGTATTGTATGAGGAAGTCAGGAGTGTCAGAGAAGTATGTAAGAGTGGTACAGGATATGTGTTTAAGGTGGAGGTGGGATTACATCAAGGATCAGCTCTGAGCCCTTTTGTATTTGCAATGGTGATGGACAAGTTGACAGACGAGATCAGACAGAAGTCCCCGTGGACTATAATGTTTGCAGATGACATTGTGATCTGTAGTGAGAGTAAGGGAACAGGTGGAGGAGACCCTGGAGAGGTGGAGATATGCTCTAGAGAGAAGAGGAATGAAGGTCAGCAGGACTAAGACAAAATATATGTGTGTGAATGAGAGGGAGGATAGAGGAATGGTGAGCATGCAGGGAGTAGAGGTGGCAAAGGTGGATGAGTTTAATTACTTGGGATCAACAGTTCAGAGTAATGGTGAGTGTGGAAGAGAGGTGAAGAGGAGAGTACAGGCAGGATGGAATGGGTGGAGAAGAGTGTCAGGAGTGATTTGTGACAGACGAGTACCAGTAAGAGTGAAAGGGATGGTCTACAAGAGGGTAGTGAGACCAGCTGTGTTATATGGGTTGAAGACAGTGGTATTGACAAAAAGGCAGGAGTCAGAGCTAGACGTGGCAGAGTTAAAGATGTTAAGATTTACACTGGGTGTGATGAGTTTGGACTGGATTAGGAATAAGTATATTAGAGGGTTAGCCCAGGTTGGAAGGTTCGGAGACAAAGCCAGAGAGGCTAGATTACATTGGTTTGGACATCTGCTGAAGAGGGATGCAGAGTATATTGGGAAAACAATGCTAAGGATGAAGCTGTCAGGTAACAGGAAAAGAGGAAGGCCTAAAATAAGGTTTATGGATGTGGTAAGACAGGACATGCAGGTGGTTGGTGTGACAGAGCAAAATGCAGAAGAAAGGAAAAAATGGAAACAGAAGATCTGCTGTGGTGACCCCTAATGGAAACAGCCAAAAGAAGAAGACAAAGTCTCAGCCTCATGTCATGGCACAGTTGTTTACTGTCATATTATTTCCATAACATTGTACACTACAGGTACATCCAGTAGGGGCCCAAGTCATGCAAGTTCAAGTTCAGATAGACCAAGTATGTTACTACAACAGGCTTGTAGCTTGCATCAATGTGTAGCACACATGTGATGCATGACATTAGTGTCAATATTTTTCAACACAGGATTATCTGGTCTACAGGTGGAATGTCCATTAGATGAGTATCTACAACCCCAGTTACTGTTTTGTATATGTGATGCTGTCAGTATTGGTTTTGCTAAATACATAACTGTGCTGTCTTTCTCTTTACTTTCCCACTTCATTATCCACAGTACAACCACAAGCTCTCCACAGCCGGAGTCTGTCAGTGGTTATGCTATTAACTATCTTTCATACATGTCATTGCTGTTACTCTTCTTGTCCTTCACTAATACTGTATCTTTCTTCCTATTCCTAGGCCAGACTGTATCAACTCCATCAACTGCACAAACACGTGGTATGTGTATGTTAAACCTTCTGTATGTTTAACTGTGTTCAAATGGTTAATGGTGACAATGATGTGATCCCTAATGCAGATTATTTTCCCTTTAATAGTTTATGTTCATCCCTCTTCAGCAGCACCATATTCCCAGGAGGGTTGCAGGTTTGTGTTTTGTTTGTATTCTCACATAAGTCATGTATTTTGGCTATGTAACCTAATTGTATACTCCATATTATGTAGATTTCATGAAACATACATAAAGAAGACATCACATAAAGTCATTATTATTTGTAACATTGCAGTGAGATTTATTTGTCATATGTCTCTGATGCTATCCAGCATGTGATGTAAGCACATTGTCCTGATCTGTGCCATCCGTCTCTTCTTTTAGCACATCAACTATCTGTATTATCCATCAGCCCTTCCAGAGATCATGATGTCGGATCTGATGTGTCTCAGCATGGTAGCATGGCCATTGACACAGAGGACATTTATGAGTTGATAGAGTTCGTCCAAGATGTTATCAGTGATGTTGATGTAGCTATAGCCTCAAATGTGTCTGGAAACTTGGAAGGACATTCTGAGAATGATGGGACATTGGATGGTTAACAGAATGAGGACAGTGCACACAAACCAAGCTGAGACTGCTGCTGATGTTGCCACTTCCTAACAATACCTTGAAGCAGGGTATTGCAATAGCCATAGACATGTAGATGGTATGCATGGCTAGGTGTTAGAGGGTGTCCAACTACTGCTTCTGGCAAAAGAACAATCCCAGCAACATAATGGATCAGACATGCATGCACTTGCAAGTGTCACAGGTCATGTTGCACACCAGCTACACATGATGTATGAAGGTCAGGAGTGCAGACATGGTATGGTAATGGCAGAACTTGCTGCTCAAAATGTTACTATGACAGCCACGGCATGGTCAGTAGAAACCTTGGCCTCTACAGTACTACAGTAGTGCCATAGTACAAGCAGGGTTCTACATGGTCTCACTGTGCTTAGCCAACTGCAACATGGGAGAGGCAAGCCAACCTCTAAGTGGAATTGACATTACCCATTTAGATTCACTGTCTATGCTACAAGATGCACACACTTCCACTGCTGGCCCATATGTTGTGGTCCCACTGATCAGAATAAGACCTTCATTTTGCAGTCATGCTTATTCACCTTAACATGTTGTGACATCCCATCAGTCTTCTCTGAGGAGCAACCTAGCCAAGTGCTTCTGTACATGGGAGAGGAAGAGCAGACTATGGTGTGAGACATCAGCATGGTCATCCTAGACTGTTTTAGAACAAGACCAAGATTTTCATAAATATAGCTGACTCCTTGTATTACATTACTAGTTTACTGTGATATAGTTTTCTGCAGCTATTAAAAGGCATGCATTATGTCCTGAGTTGTTTCTCCTTTTTTATGTTATTATATTGCAAAGATAAGAATGTGTTGTCCTGATGTGCATCCCTTATTGTTTTCCATACACTGACACAAGCTGAGTGTGCATGCATATGTCTGTCAATTGTGCACTGATTTGATGTTCCCCATTGTAACATATTTACAAATGTTCATATTGCAATGTATTATGATCATGTGTTATGTCTGATGCCCCTTGTGAACATCTAGTAGGTAACGGCCATTAGATGCAGTCTGTGCTGCTGTGGTGGGGCAACAACAGAACATCAGTATTTAATCTGTGTACTCATATATGTGTGGCTTGTCATGACTCAAAGTTGTGGGTCAGACTCTGCTGTTTGGCTGGGCCTGCACTTGTGGTCAAACCCTGCATTGCCCATGCTTGTGTCTTCTGCCCCCTACATCCTCCTGATCCTGCTTTGATACATTTGGGATATCGTCTGCTGACATCTGGGCTTCTTGGGATAGTCCACCCACACCTGCAGCTGGAAGATTGCCATGTGCTCTAGTTAGCATGTTGTGCAACTTGGCTCATACTATTATCATCTATGCTTCCTTCTCAGGTGTGTATTGCAGTGCACTCCCTGATGTGTCCAGACATCTGAACCTAGATTTCAGTACACTCAAGACTTGCTTAGTGGTGTCCCTGATTGTTGCATGTGCTTTGTTGTAGGTTCCTGTGGAGGAGTGGATGGTTTACAAATACGGTGTCATTAGCTATGTCTTATGTGGATAACCATGGTCACCTGCTGTGGGGAATAAAAACACATTTGGTCAGCATGGATATTGCTGTAAGGAGTATCGTTAGCTTACATCCTAGATGTGTTCCTGCACTTAGTAGTAGTCCCTCGGGTATTTTATCTTACTGGAATGCAGCACTCAGTCCACTTTCCCTCCATATGGCAGCATCATGAACATTTCCAGGGTGTGTTGTCATGATGCTTGTTATACTGTCATGTGCTGCACGTACATCCTGGCAGTTGATAGATGACCAGCCATTTCTGGCTATGTATTATTTACTTCAGGATGTACTGGTATCTTGATAGGTACATTTGTGTAATCTATTGCTTTGAGTACATGGGAAGTATGTGATGATGTAAATTGTGCATTACAGTTCTCTACTCCATGGAGCTGGATGGAAAGTTCATGGAGTCGTTCACATTGCTGAATATTGCTTTCAGGAAGTTTGCCATGATATGACTGGTAGTTGTATGTGAGACTCCCATAGAATCCCATTATGTCTCTAGAATGTTCCATATGCATATACTCCCAGAATGAGACACACTTTGGTTTCAAAGGGGATGGGTTTCCTCTCAGAGTCTGTACAGACATGTGTGTGGTACAGATGTTGCAGACAGCCTTTGCCAGTTGTTTGTCTAGCTGGTATCTCAACTATTTGCTGCTTTGACAAATGGTTCAGTTTCAGTCTTGCTCTGACTCTAGCTGGCTGACTTCTAGGGTGCACAGCCTCAGTGTCATTTATGGCTTGTATCACTGCAGCTAGCTGCTGTTCATTAGCTGCGGATTGCATTTTTATGGGTTTTTTTATTGTTACAGAATTTGGCAAAATCCATAGTATTAGCTTTTATTCCTTGAGGTCAATAAAGCATAAGCCAAGGATTTCAGAAATTGAGTCAGAGTGAAAGTTTGTTGTATTTAAGTTGTGCTGTGTATGCACAGTGTGTTTTGGAATCAGACAGATATCCATGGAATCTTTAGGTATCCTACTGAATAAAGTACTTGGACTGCCTTCAGTGGGTTTTCTGAAATTGCTTATGCAGCAGGTGTGCTAAAGTCTTCCTTCAACAAGCTCCTCTGTCTGCAAATAGTTTCTATAAACATTATAGAATACAGCCCAGTGACTGACATTTTTTCCTCAGCATCTTTTACTTTAGGCAATTTACATTCAAGAATTTTCATCTTGACCACCTGTAGAGGAACCTTGCAAGCTCTCCAAACACAAAAATAGTCACAGTAGTTTAATAAGCATTTCAGAATATCAGAAAATAAAACATTTAGGAAGACAGTGAAAGCTAATGTTTACATCTAATCTCGGATGCTTACTTTAGAGTTTCAACAATGCCACCGAAGCTTATTTTATTATTAATTTTTATTTTTAGTTGAAATCATCCTTTAATGGGCTCTTATATGCCAGGGTGCAGGCTGAATTCCCTATCTCAATACAGCTATATATGTAATGAGTACAACACTTGCATAGCTTATTTTTTAGCCACTGGACTATGATATTGAACTTTTTGTATTTATTAATATTTTATCCAGCTCAGAAAGAGAGCAGAATTCAGATATTTATCTGGACTGTCTGCTCTTCTGTAGTAAGAGGTTACACACAGAACAAAGAATTGTTATATTCTTTATAATAACTCGGGAAATGTATATAGCATATTTACACATCATATGAAAAACAGATCACCTCTTCTCAGATTGCAGCACCTACATATCTGCTATATTAACTTTCTAAATCTAAAGAGTTGCTATCATATTTGACATACTAGAAATAACAGACATAGTATAAATTACATTGCTTTTTAGAAGCTTTGCAATTTTTTTTTGATAGATACTTATTTAAAAAATTCTTCATAGCATAATGAAGATAAATTTCACAAACTAAACTGATTTCATTTTCCAAGCAATTTCTCTGCACCTACTTTATTCATACCCAAGCTATCAAGTAAAGCATGTTAAATGAAAGCAACAGTGGAACATGAGATACCGAAGGAAATCTAAAGCTATAAATGAATTTCACTCTAGTGTGACAAAACTGGGTAAAATTGACAATATGAATACTTATAATGTTTTACATATCATTTTATTGTACTACAAACCTTTCAAATGACTCTATTAGTTTGCTTCAGTACATTAACACTTTGATGCTATGAAAATATTCTTAAAATGTTATTGCGTATTTCTGTACATTAAAGGGCACATTTTCACATCCAATATAAGTCTAATTACATTTCCAAGACTTTAAGTGATACATTTAAGTTTAACATAAACTATATATTTATTTTATTAAATTATTATAAATTATAATAATTTACAAAGTGAGAGTTGAATAAAAAAGAAGGGGGAATAATAGAAATTATGGGCAGGATACGTGAAAATAAATCATGCTTCAAAAGACATGAACAACATTTATCTATAAACCCATTACATGTTAAACAAAAATTCAGACTATACTAGTATAGGTGCATCTGTGCAACTGCTACCTATGTGGCTTTATTAAGTACATGCACTGGGAAACATTATGCCTGGCAGCATGCTCACAATGGGAAACAAGCAGAATTTGTTATAGGCTGGTATGAAAGAGGCGAGAACATGTCCTGTAACCTCTCTATGAATTGCTGGGTTGCATGTTTTACAGAGGCTGGAGGCATTAACAAGTTCAATGGAACAGGTACATGCATTAGATTCAATGGAGAGCCCAAAATGCATGTCAGAATTCAATATACATATTACAAAGACTTTACTCAAATCCTTTACAGGGAAATGGATAAAAATGTTAGACCAAGGGCTGAATTCCCCAAAATTTATGGAATTTGGTGGAGTACACTGATTTCTGTGCAAAATTTGAGGTAAGTCAAGTAATTTGCAAATGTGTCTCAGTATAATGAATATATCCCAGTGCAATGCAGACACAACAAATTATCAATAATATAAGCACAGATAAAGTCAGGTCTTGCACAATCATATTACAAAGAAAGAAATGCCCGCAAGGTGATATATTTCCATTAGCCATGTACATTTGTGCATTACTCAGACTTTATGAAGCATGTCAGTAACATGGAAAACAGTGACAGGAGAAATGTGTATTAGCAAGGTCCCATAAAACCACAAATATTAGCAATATGGCTTGGATATCATTGCAAAACATGAGCATACACACACACACAAACACACACACACACACACACACACACACACACACACACACACACACACACACACACACACACACACACACACACACACACATATCCATTATTATTTATGGAAGCCATTGTAATCTACAAAAAATTAAATTGAAAAATGTAATTGCAACAAAGTGGCATCTACGGCAACATTGTCAGTGCTAACTTTAACTAACAATGGGTGATGGACATGTGTTGGTAACACAGATAAAACACACCACCAAGGAAATAGGATAAGACAAAATCAGATGTGAGGTGATGGTGAAGAAGAGGGGCACACAAGAGGGATGATTGCATAGGAATGTCAGATGGAGAGTCAGAGGGATATGGGCATTTTTTTTTTGTTAGTATAGAAAGTATGGAAAAGACACGGAAAAAGGAGGTGAGGAAAAGGGTGGGAAGAAACATATAAAAGCAGCACAGCTCAAGAAGGACAAAGGTTGGTAATATACATATAGATTAGGTGAGATACACAAGCAACACGCAAATACACTGTACAACATGGGTTAACAAAAGATGACATTCAGGGCAGGGATGCATATCAGCCATGGTGCAACTCAGTAATACATTATATACCCATGCATAAAGCAGTGTTGAGATGTTGCAAAGCGTGTACCAAAAGGAGTACAACTGATGGTAGGTGTACAACACAGAACATTAAATAGGGATTGCTGGCATTGCAGTGCACAATTAACATCAAACATCATCACTCACTAAACTGATGGCAGTGCAATTGTCAGCTAAGCAACTGCAAAGCTGAACAAATCCAACAAAGTTAATGTAGGAACAAGCAAGAAGAGATCAGATTAGCATCTCCAACCCTACAAGCAGTAGGCACACATCTGAGCAAAGTGTCAATCACTAGTACTGCAGCAAAATGGTAATGTTGTTGTGTAATGAACCAGTAATTATACACAAGGCATAGAAGGATAAAAGAGATGGGATCATGATGTCAAAGTAGACATTGCATGCCAAAGGCAGCACAGATGATGTTCAGGTATGGAGTGCAGATATGTAACATGCCATGATATCACACACTCTGAACATACAGAATGCTCAGAACACATAGCCTCACCAATGACATGCAAAGTGAAATTGCCATGTCGGAACTACACTGATATAAATACATTACTATACTAAATATCGTATAAATATGAATATGAGAAATTAAGGTATGCAAGCCTGTGCATACAGAGTTATGCAGGAAGCATGGAAAGTATGCCCAGGTAATGCATGACACACTAGTAAAATATGAACACAGATGTAAACCTCACAATAATCACCATAGTTTGTGGATATGCAATGCATGTGTAGGACAGTCCACCGTGGTGGCAGAGCATTGTATAAGCCCAGTATATCTAAAGACCAATGATGATATGTTTCATAAAGGTGCACATACACATTTGCTTATGTCATGTAGTTATGTAACATAGCTTCATAGGTCCATAGGAGATTACTAGTCTAACAGCTTAAGAGCCCTGACAAGGCTAGCCATATAGCCAAAAGCTATAAGAGGGAAGGGGAATGGACAAGAGATATCTGCAGTAATAAGGGAATGCATTCCTGAAAAAGCAGGCAAATAAAAACACATGGCATGCATATCCAAGTAAAAATGTTGCATGTGCATGTGACCCTAATGCAAAATGGACTGCAAGTTCCCTGCAAGGTACATTCAGCAACAGATCAATATCTGACATATGTGTATTCTGCATCTGTGATGGCTATTAACATGTCCATGTACAAATGACACAAACAACACACTAATGTACAAAAGGGGTTCAGGCACCTAGGCAGTGAGACATTTCCCTGTGGTACATTTGATTGGGGACACATGGCTGAAGTGACATTTAGCTGCAGAGAAATATAGCTGTTTCCAAATTCCCTGTGGGCAAAGAGAAGCACACACTGCTATGCCTACAGCTTTAATAACCAAATGCATAGGGACAGAAGACATAATGAGTGTTGTGCTCCGTTTGCAGTACATACATATGTGACTACAACATGTAGAAGTGTGCTACAGTGTGGAGGAAATCCTGCAGGCTACTTTAGTCACATTTATGCTTCAGTATGTGTTTTAGGTAATGTTTCCTAGACACTGTGAAGGGGGTAGTGGCCCACACACACTGATTGTAAAGGCACTGCCCATTGTGCACTGCATTTTTACTGCCACTGATATGCCCTCTGGCCAGCCTGCTGCTTATGCCTGCCATACTGCTTGCTGTCTCATGTTCCCTTGGGGACCATGGACATTGTTTTCCCCCTGTGCATTTGGTTATTGAAGTTGTGGGCATGGCAACACATTCTTCTCTTTGCCCAAAGGGAATTTGCAAACAGCCATATTTCTCTACAGCTGAATGTCACTTCAGCCATGTGTCCCCAGTCAAATGTACCACAGGGAAATGTCTCACTGCCTAGGTGCCTGAACCCTCAGATTTGTGTGTTGTCACTGTTAGTGGTGTACAAATGTACAGCTATAGAAACAATGTAGGCATAATATGCAGAAGGAAAAACACCCAAGTATGTTAACATGTGTAACAGGCAGCAAAGGTATACACATATAAGAACAGAAGCTATAAGCTGCAATACAGTGGTGCTCTGTAATAATAACAAGGCCACATAATTAATTGGTTCATTGCTTCTGTCATTAATATGATGCCATCATAAAATTTCAAAAAAATGTAGAATGTTAATCCTTCCTATTAACACTATTTAGCAAGGAGACAGACTATGCAGTGATTAATGCCTGAGGCATAAGTGATAACAGTAGAAGAAAAGTGAGTAATACAAAACACACAAAGTAGCATGAAACATCACACACAAGGTTATAATGCAAATGTGAGTTTTTGACACATCAATGTCACAAATATAGGAAATACTCTGAAATGGCATATATGTCAAAAGGCATACTGAAAAACAACATTGTAACAAAAATGTGTGCAAAGTATTCAAATATATCAACCATCTGCATATATTCACAGGAAAATGACAATACAGTGGTATGTCTATGGAATGACATAAAACTTGGAAGGTATAAGGTATCATACTTACATCTGCCATCACATAAGGTATCATACTTACATCTGCCATCACCTACCTTTTCCATGCAGTCACATGAGCACTGTCAAGAGGCAATTGTGTTAGCCTGCTAACTATGTCAGACCTCTCTGTCACAAACAAGGTTGAAATGGATCTCAGCTAGCAATCTTATGGGCCACTATATGCAGATAAGGCAGGCCACATACGGAGTGTAGGAAAACTTTTCTTCTTTATTTATTTAACATTTGTTGACTGGGAAAGTCCGACTTGGAACAAAGCCACATTTTCAGCAGAGACCCTGGGCGAAACATTCTAGATGCATATCTTTGTAATGTGGGAGGAAACTGGAGTACCCGGAGGAAACCCACACAAATGCAGGGAGGACATGCACACTCCACACAGAAGGCACCCCAACTGAGAATGGAACTGGAGAACCTCTTGTTGTGAGGCGACAATGCAACTGCTACACCACTGTGCCATCCACTGTGCCCAACCCTGTCCACATAAATGACAGCATATGAAGATCATGTGACACAATAGTAATAATGGAGGCATCATATTTAAACATGTATCATAATGTAGTAAACCTATATAAAGCCCCATATACCCAGAATTGTGAAGTATTTCTCATTAAGTACATATTAAAGGCATGAGTGCAGTGGGTGGCCATGGTGGTGTAGTGGTTAGCATTGCTGCCTCACAGCTAGAGGTTCTCCGGTTCAATTCTCGGCTGGGGTGCCTTCTGTGTGGAGTCTACATGTCCTCCCTGTGGTTGCATGGGATTCCTCCAGGTGCTCCGGTTTCCTCCCACATCCCAAAGACATGCAGTAGGTGAATTGGACACCCTAAATTGGCCTTAGGTGTGAGTATGTGCATGTGTGTGCCTTCTGAGGAAGGTTGGGTGCCGGGCTGGCAACTCGACACCGTAAAACTCCACTGCCAATCATGAGCAGACAGATGGTCCGCTGTGGCGACCCCTAACCGGGAAAAAGCCGAAAGAAGAAGAAAGGCATGAGTGCAGTAGAGGATGTGTGCATAACCTTTTGGAAAGTAGGAACACACCATGGTGGCAGCATGACATGATTGGAACACATAGACAATACTTATGTTACAGAGGAGACTCCTTGATAGGGTTGAATGTCTCAAATGATCTCCCATGTGATCTCTCAAAAAGAGTCACACATGACCCATGCCATGTCCTTGGAGAACATCTTTATCATGTCCGGCATCTGTGTTTGGTCTATTTTTAACAATTTCATGGATATGGTCCCTCAGATCACTGGGATGGTGTGTTGGAGGTCACTATCACTGTTGGTCCATAGAAATGATGGCCCATGTTCATCCTGATCTCTTGTCATTGTCATCTTCATTTTGGTATCCCCCCTAGACCTCAAATTCAGAGTCTGACGGAAAAGGTTGAGTGCGTCATCTTCTCCTATAATGGATAGGTGGACTGACATGGCTCCCTACTTCTGTAATATGACAATAACTGAACAGTATTCATTTATTTATAAAATAGCATAAATGCTAAAAGATAACAATAATACATATAACAATACAACAGCCTAATAGACTCTGTACAATATTAAAGTCTTACTTATATGATGTGTCATTAAGGTGAGCAATAATCCATCCATACGTTTTTTGTTACAA
The DNA here is from genome assembly GCF_019279795.1 of Protopterus annectens. NCBI lineage: Eukaryota > Metazoa > Chordata > Ceratodontiformes > Protopteridae > Protopterus > Protopterus annectens. The sequence goes on from NC_056725.1 coordinate 283,448,535, forward strand.
CTTGCAGTATGTCCAACCCTGACATATTACAAGCTTTTCTGTTATGTAGGTCAGATTGATGCACACATGTCCAATTCATCCTTGTTATATGTAATGAAGTCAGATAATTGAATAAATGTGTCAGACAATATCGTTATCTTGTTGTGTAGAAACACACATCATGTGACACTCTGATGTCTGCTACTATCAATGTTGTTTAAGAAAGCCTGTCAGTAATAATATGCACAGTTGAAGTGTAACAGAACAGAGCTAGGAGACATTGGCGGATATGCCAGAGCAGCATAGAAAATGGCCTGCAAATGGGGACACAGACAAATCAATATCTCAATATATCTGTGTGTGATTCACATGGCAAGGAATAGCATAGTCAGAGATATTACTACTGCATAAAACTCGGGGATTTGATAAATTCAGTGTAGGCTGAGCACAAAGCCTACACGGAGTGTACATGTTTGCTCAATGAGCAGCAGTATTAATTGCATATGCATGCTGTTCATCATGCTTATATGGATACAAGCAAGGTTGTGCAGTCAACAACAGTACTGCTGGCTTGTAAACCATGTAAAGCAGCACAAACGCATATAGAACATGCAGACAAGTTTACCTATGGCCTCTGCAGAATTGCACTTACAGCCACAATGATCACCAGGTCAAAATGTATTGCAATGACAACAGTAGTAGCACATTATAATAAAGTGTACACAGTGCAATATGCAAAAGTACATAGAATGCATTATAAATGCTTTAGTCAGGGGAAGTGTGCGCACTGGAAAGATTCATAAACATGAGTGTTAGGAATGAGGACAAAGGAAGATGTTATACATAAATGGTAATGTATACCACATAAAGGCATATCAATGTCTGTACACCCCAAAGATAAGTCAGTATTATAACATTAAACACATATGTACATAGCACATTATGTATTATTGTTTACACCTCTTGTGTGAGTATTTTATTTATATCATCACACATTATAGTATATTTTTTGTGACTGTCGCACAAGGTTACTTATCAGTGGAGATGCTTAGTTGTGATGTTAACATCCTGACATGATCTCTGGAGAGGACGTTTAGCAAGGACAGTATATGTAATAGAGGTATGTGCATATTCTGAAGGTGTGCAAAATGAGTTGTTTGAATATAGTTGAAATGTCTCTCGGCCAGTCAAGGAAACATAGCAACAAGCCCATGGATAACAATATAGAAAAACACCAATAATCATGTCCAATTTTAAATTAATACCACCAGTAATCTGTGACATTGCATAAAATATGTGATTGTATGGTATTATTCATGATCTGCAGGAACCTGTGCAACTGTAAATATTTCTCTTGTTCGGTATATACTTTTCCGAGGTACAGGCAAACGTGGGAGGACTATGGCTCACCAAGTTCGCAGACAACTGCAAACTGGGCGCCATAATCAACTCTCCAGCTGACACAAACATCCTTCAAAAAGGTCTCACAGAGACAGATAACTGGTGCCAGCGCCATGGTTTAAAGCTAAATGCCAAAAAATGTATAGTCATACCCTTTGGCAAAAACAATGTGCCCACAAATTACCACATAGGCGGAAACCCATTAAGTACAGAGAAAGTTATTAGAGACCTGGGGACCCAAGTTGATAGCAATCTCTCCTTTGAAAACCACATTGCCAAAGTGGTTAGAAAGACCTTCTACATAGCCCACCTCATCACGAAGGGTTTCACATCTAGATCAAGAGAGGTAATCGTGCCTTTATTCATCCCTCATCAGGCCCATCATAGAATACAATGCCCCTTTTGGGATGTACCTTACCTGACACCTGCAGCAATTAGAAAGACCCCAAAAGTATCTCACCAAGAGGATCAAGGGTCTCAAACAGATGCCATATACTGCTCGGTTAAAAAAACTCCAGCTCTACTCAGTTGCATACCGCCTACTTCGAGGCGATCTATGCCTGACATACAAAGCTATGTCAAATCCAGAATTAATGGACATGCTCCACCTCAGTAAATCTAAATCCCTTAGAGCCACACGCTCGAGGAACTTGAATCTCAGCACAGAAATAAATAGAACTTGCTGGAGGGACAGGTTCATAACCCAGAGGCTCCCTTCGCTCTGGAATAGAATTCCAGTTCATGTGAGGCAGAGCACCTCACTGAATCTCTTCAAGAAGAATCTCGATAAGTGGATGGGGGATCGTAGGTTTGTCACAGGGATTACTCCTTTGTCACTATTAGACAGAGGCACAGTAAACTAAACCTTAAAAAAGGGCACAGTATACTCAAATCAAGGGGTGGCGTAAGCCATACAGAATCAGGCTAGGCTTATAATTGCCCCAGGGCAGATAGCCTAGTATGAACCTATGAACCTATGAACCTATGAACCTATAATCTATAAGGGGAATTCAACATACCTTCCTCAAAAATGACCACTTTCTGGAGGTGTTAAAAGGGACAGTGTTACACCTACAGTTTGAATTAGGGACAATCCTGGCCAGTTGAGAGATATGCATGACACATGAAACAATTCACATCTTCAAGAATGTAACCCATGGCATCAATGCTGTCAATGAGTTGTGTATTTACTGGGTGCATCACAGAAATATTTATCTCACATACATCTAGTAGAACACCTTGAATGGAGGTCTGCACTGTCAACTCATAATGGTTATGCATCCCCAAGAATACTTATGTATGGTTGGCAAGATGTGTGGGAACTCACTGTGCCAAAAGTGATACACTTGAGTAAAGTATCCCTGGATGACATAGGTATAAGCTATATGAATAACAACATTTAAAAACCACATACTAGCATGAGTGGATTCTCTACACACAGCTGTGTATTTCATACATCTGACACATACAATAGCAATGGATATGTCTGTGGCATCTACAGTTGGTGTGTGAATTAAGACGTGATCCATCATAATGAATGATACAGCACTATACAAGACTCATGGCAATGCATCAATTATGCTCATGGGCACAGAACCTCCAGCCCTGCAAAGAAAGTCTACCATCAATGAAAGAGGAAGTTGTCTCTGTGATATTTTTCACACACCAAACAATATGTGGAGCATGCTTTCTATCGGCACATGTCAAACCCAAGACATGTGCCACACAATCGCTATCACCCTGACATTACCATGGAAAATATTATACTGCTATGAAATCCTGACATGCATGTATATTTGTATCTCCAAAGTGTCATGTGGTAATACTGACGTGATGTGCTGCTATGTCTGTGATGTACTGTCACATTATAGCTGTACCTAGGTTACAATTATACTTCATAGCTTTATAGCTGCATAGGAAAGTACTAGGCTAAAGTCTCAAGATCCCGTAAAAGCCTAGTCATATTTAACCTGACTTACACAATTTTCAATAGCCATGTGGACAACATTCGCACAGAGATGTGCCTAGGTTATGTTAGCTGCCTCTATCCATGAGTCACGTGGGCACATCACCAAGGGTACAATCATGAGTAACCATCCATTTATCTATGTTGCACTTCAAGAGAGTCAGGATAGGTCTTTGCTTTATGTAAATGACAAGCATGTTCCAGAGAAGGGGTAGTGTCTGAGAGATCATCTATCTCTCCAACATGATTTATTATGTCAGAGCCTAGGTTAACAACCGTGGAACAAGTGACCCTTGTGCAGTTTGAGTTAATGTTTGACATTGCCAACAAAGACAGATTGGAGGGTGACCTGTAGGCCAGAAACAGACTGACCCTTAGTAGTCTGTTGCATATATAATACCGTGATAGGGCTTTAAATATTTCTGCATATGACTTCTTGTTTACACCATATATCGTCAATGTGCAAAAACTCTGGGGTTGCTTCAGCTGTTGCAAATGTGTGGTAAGGTACATGCAAAAGGGTGCATTGTATTCAGTTACTGGTGTAATGAGGACGGAGTACAATGGCATTATAATAAGCTTTGATAGGGATCGTCTCTTTAAACTTATCAGTTATGCCACATACAGGGGATTTGTTACTACTGTGGACAAATGGTGGTCGATGTTCCAATTGCTAAGTAACTGAGTACCCACATCACATACCTCTGGGTGTATTCAAAGAGTTGTGCTGTCAGTATTGTAATTAGTATGGGTATTTTCTTTTCAAAAGGGAATAAATAGGCTTTTGTGTTCATGTAATGTGAATCTATGGCTCTGGCACAAATCATTTTTGTGCATTAATAGTTTCTGTAGTATATCAGTAGTGGTTGTGGATTCAATGATTGTCCATATTTTGTATTCATTGACAAAGATGCTAAGACAAATGATGTCTAAGTTTGTCTTGCTTTCTGGGAAGTAAATATGAACAGGAAAGGCCATAGTACAGAACCCTGTGGTATGGCCCTAGTCACTGGCTTCTTGCTAGTGGTAAATTCACACACTTTGACAGTATGTGTTCTGTCAGTGATTCATTTGCTTACCCACCTGGTGATGTATGTGTTTATGGTCAGCATATACAGCTTATCTGTAAAACCCAAGTATGGGTTTGTGTCAAATGCCTTGGCCAGATCTAGTTAGCTGGGATACACAGTCTTTCCCTCGTCCATGTCCTTGGTGACCTTCTTGAAGAAATCAAACAAATTTAACAGACATGCTATATCTTTAAGGAGTCAAAAATAGGTTGGGTACACAGTTGGGAGATTACCTGTGCCCTTTTTGAAAAGATCCATCATGATTCTATTGATTGCCTTACCAATGCGGTGAGTCTGACATATGAGTCTGTAATTCCCTGGGTCAGGTGATGGTGGTCCCCTTTTGTTCAGATGTATGACTGTTGCCATACACCATTCTGCCAGAATATAGCATGTCTAGTGGCAGTGGTTAAGTAGGAATCCAAATGTGTCTGCTAGATCAGGTCAGAAGTTATTGAAAAGACAACCTGGGATGTTCTCAGGGCCCACTGATGCTGTGTTTTAGCCTTAGATAGTTGACAGATGAGCTACTATCTAGAGAAAATAAGCCGAGTAATGTTTGCATGTGTACTTTGGTTTATGTCCATTGTGGACAGGGGGTTAAAATTTGATCCAACTCTTTCAGCTAGCAGATTGTCTATTTCCTACAGCTGAGTATGGGTGGTACCATGCACAAACAGCTCTGTGCTTAGTTGTATATTCCCCATATATTTGTACTTATTTAAAAATGACTTGTGACAACACCTCCAAATACAACCTTGGGTATGCATCACATGACACATAGTGGAAGTCTTCACACAGTCATACAACTCTACCTATGTCATGTAATTACATCAATTGCACATCAAATGCATATATGCTTTTCACTGTAAAGCTGTGTGTTAGTGTCCTGATAGCATATATTGACACATTACATGTAGGACAGTTCCCAATGCAAATGCTGTCAGTCACATAATGCTGCTGGGGACCACCACATTAATCCTTGTGAATATTAACACAGTTGTGCATACAAAGAATTCAAAAAGGTTGCAATTGAATCTGAGCTACTTATATGTTTGTGTATATAGCAGCATTACAACATGTGGATAAAACAGAATGTTTGTGCCCATGTAATCAGAATGACATCATATTGATGTATCTCACAGAACATTTAATGGTGGTAGGTATACACATGCACACCTGTGCCTTTCTGCAAGTATTACTGTGGTGATTGAATGACAACTGGCTAGAATGTTGGTATGCTTTCCTACAAAACACATGCCTTAGTAAGGAAATAACATACATAGCATCATCATATCTCATCAGTTTTCAGGAGGTAAATTATTATAACTGTTAGGTAAGAAACATGTAATCAAATGATAGCAGCAGACATCAATACATTACCTCAATTGAAAGATTGGAATGCACTGTTTTAAGGCTACCATACATCCACACCTCTACATAACACATGTAGATGACAGGAACATTGACATGTACAGTGTTCATAGGGTTAAAGGACATAAGCAGTCTAAGAGCCACCATCACATAAAATTGTAGCCGTTAATATGGCATTTAAACAAACATTTAAATATCCATAGGATAGAAGATAGTAAGAGTATGTGTATATATGTTTGTTTGTATTACATACTGCCCCTGTCCATACGTGACATGTGCAACAAACCATGAGACAATTAGCAACCACACATTCAATAGTCTGGATATGGCTTGCAGAGGGTCATGGGAGGACTTGGCTTCACAATATGTGTATGCATCTCAGAGACGATGACTTCCTGCAATCTTCTACAGAAAGGCTGTTATGTGGACAGAGGGAAAAAGGATGCTGGATTCATAGGGCTATGTTAAAGTTTCTCCTGAGTGGGAGTCAAATGAAAAGAAATCCAAAAGATCATACAATGACCATAATATACCACCAACCACACACACAGCAGTTGATTGAGGTAAGATTTGAACATTAAACATGTGTAGGTGTAGAAGCTGGATTCCATACAATATAAGGCTCACACCACCACCTATGTCTGAATTTGCACTTTACAGAGGATGATAGTTGCATTGTATGCTGAGAAGATGATGCTTGAAGGAAGTCCAACATACACCTGAAATCTTTAAACATGCTCTCAAATGCCATCTTCTTAAGGCAACTCAGTGCACCTGATATAAAGACAATGATGAATACTTGGTAACCAAATGTCTTTGTATCCAAATCCTTACAAATCACTCTCAATATTATTTGATGTGTTTCCCTATTGTATAAATGTAAAGAACTCTTGATTATAACTCTTGTTTTTCACCAATATATTTGCTCTTCTTTAACTTCTATTGAAAAGTTTTTAAACATAAAAGGACTACGGAAACTACAACCACAATATATATATATATTCACTTCTTAATGTTGAAATACCAAAATCCCAAGGTTCAGAATATCAAATTCAGAACCTTGAGGTCTTCGAATATCGAAATTAAGAACCCCCCCCCCAAAAAAAGTAGTCAATACATGACAAAAAGTGTTTTTGCAGGGGGCAAGCCCCCCCTGCACCCCCCCACTACTTAAATATACAAACTCCGAGATCGGACTACAGCAAAAAAAAAGGGAAATCTCCCTTTCAAAGCTGTATGCCGATCTACATTCAGAATTTTGAAGTTTTAAAACTTCCATCATATCATCTTCGATCATATGAATTTCAAAGTTTTAAGCTTTGAAATTCTGTAGGGGACCCATATGTCTACTTCAGAATGCCGACCATTCAGAATGCTAACTTTCATATGGCCAATACCATATGATCGACATTCTGAAAGACCGACATCCTAAAATAGCACCATTTACCTACCTGTAAACACAGTAAAACTGTGTTATGGTGTTTTGGATGTTTGAAGGAATGTCTGACATATATGTGGAGTCACATTGTAGTGTAAAATTGTCTTCAAATATTATTTGGATGAACATAAACTCAAGATGACTGCTGTGAAATTAGAGCTGGAGAACACAATACTTGCATCGGTGCCACAACACATATTCAACTTAAATAGTGTCAGACTGCACTTCATAGAGCATATTTTCATCAGTGTGTGTTGAGATGAAGATGATAGGAGTAGTGTCTCACATGCTGCTCTAAAATGCTCTCCTCAGTGATAGCTAAGTGAACACAAATACGCACACCAGTTGACTGCAGTGATATTAGAAACCCTCCATAACTAGCTACACATACTAGGGAACACAATACTTAATGCAAGCACCATAGCACAAGTCTGACTTTTAAACTGTTGCTGGACATTTATAGCAGATGACATCATCATTGTATGTTTGGCAGAAGAAGTTGGGAGGCCTGTATGAAATGGTTGTGTAGGCATGTATGACTGTAAACATTTTTGTGCTCTATGTTACTTGATTACTGACAGAAGGATTAAGACTCATGTACTTCTAACTATGCACACATACTTATGCATATATACACACACACACACACACACACACACACACACACACACACACACACACACACACACACACACACACTGTGGCTGTTGTGGTAGGTTAATCCCTACCTGTTTTGTTCCCATCTGCATAATACAGTTGTTAATATTTGTGCCATCTCTGAAGTATGCATTTTCCTTGCCATAGTGGTCTTTATAGATGATGACATCACCATTATAAATTGCAGATAACATTTCCTGTTATGAGAGTGGTGTGCAAAGTCTGAACTTTGGATTTTCTGTTTTGGTTCCAATTTTCTATCTGTGATGAATTGAGGTCCACAATAACATATGTATAAGACAATATGAATGACAATTGGCATTATAAGCATTTATTGGTGTAACAATGCAGTTTTGCTATCTGTTTTTGTAGTGTAGTTGACAAGTGGGAACTATTACTGACATATCTATTTTCTAGTGCATTAGTGCAGGGCACACATGAGTCTGAGTACATATGTGTTCAGTCACTAACAAGCCCCTTCCCTTTGGTTGCATTTTTATATGAATTTTAATGGAATAAAGACTAACTGGGCATTAAAATAGTAATGCATGCCAAACAATGAGCACCGTAGAGCAGCTGTTTTGGACGTTCAATCAGAAAGTGTTTGCACATGCACGATTCACATTTAATGAATACAAATTGAACCTGAGAATTGCTTATGCTTATATGCTAGGACAGAATTAGCTGACAGATACTATGGTGTCCATACTGTAGTTTATATTGGTAATGTCATGACATAACTTTTATAACATTGCAGACTGTTGCTATTGCCTGCCCCATTTGAGCAGAGTTAAGTGATAAGCAAACACGCATCTCTGCTTAAATGGGAAAATAGTAATATTTCCTTTGCACAAACATGCTAAGCTGTAAGGTTCAGCTGTCAGCACTTTGGACAGTACTCTGTATGAAAAATATACTTACAGCTGGCCTTTACCTGTTGCAGCAGGTATAAGAGAAGTGAGTTCAGTTTTTGAATACGAAGGACACAGAGTTTAAATCCAGCTAAATCTACTTTTTTTGCACAAGTTATTGGGATAGTATTACATAAGTAAATGTAATAATTTCTGCAAATGTGAGTGGCAATGACTACAATGAAGTACTGTACAAAAATGAATATCAGTCAATTGATTTATGTCAAAAGTATACATATGGATTTGCATTTTTATACATTCAGCAGTCTAAATAAATGTTAGAATCAATGTTTCATGATACTGCCTTTAAACTGAGGCAAGTGTATTCTTGTAATGCAGTGGGTTTATGCAGCATTGCACAGAGGTGACTGCACTATGCCATAGGACATGAAGAGCCATTCACCACTGCTTGACATTGCGTTGCAATACCACACTCCACACAAAATCAAAGGTCAAAAAGTGAAGGGCTTCATTGGGAGGCAGTTCTGGCATGTGAGTGGTGTGTGATTCTATATTTTGACCAGATTAAAGGTGGGAAAATGAGGTGGATAGGAGAATGGTGAAATGTGGGCAAGCAAGGTGAAAAACAAAAGGGAAGCAATATAGGAATTTGCATGAGGGAATTAGACAATATCCATAGCTATCCACTTTTTCAATAGTGGAATATGAGCATGTATATAAAACTGGATGAATTTGGACTCTCACCACAACACAGCTGGGTGACAATGCAGTCATATTGCAATAATCAACTCCTTCTATTTCCTTGAGCTACAGGATAAAACATGCATTCTTGAATTTAAATTTGGAATGTGCTAGATTGGAATCCTGGCTGACTTGTATTGATGTTCTTGGAGTTGGAATGTTTCTGTTATTCAGCTTTTATTTTCTAACTTCTGGTTTATCACTACATCAAGCTTTGGTCTTAAGTCACCTGTATTGCGACCATGAACTTACACCAATTTCCACTTGGAAGGCGAGGCAACAGGTATATTTTTTCGAACTCATTACTGTCCAGAGTGCTCATTGCTGCTGATGACTTGTTTGTCAGACATGCTCATTAGTTATATAGACACAATAAAGAGATGAGTGGATAACAATTTATGCATGTGACATGAAACTTCAGAAAACAAATTTTTAATAGTAGAAGCAGAATTGTACTGATGCCCACAGTTAGACTTAGAATATATATGATAGAATGTGTATGCTCAAGCCACCTGCTATATATACTTATTTTTATATACAATTATTTTTGCATTGTTAATTTTTATATAAATTACAGTGGACCAGCATTATTAAAACTTAGATAATTGTGGCCATTAACTTTCACCTTTTGCCACATGGAGAGCTAGATAACATGCGGATCTTTACATTACTTCATTTATTCTAGGACCATCAGCCCTACCATGTGTAGAGACATCTGGATATGGTAAGCCAATTGTTTTTCCTCTGATTATTGACGACCATTTGTCAGATATATGCATGTATCTGTATATCTGAGGTGGGTGTAATGAGTGTGTGTATTGCTGTGACATCTGTGATAGTGGGACCAATGTTAGTTATTTAAATGGTTTTAAATATTTTAGTGTAGTATTAATTACTTTGCTGTGTTTGCTACATATTATTACAGGTGATCCTGACAGTGGAAGTGTTCGACTCTTACCACCTGATGTCAGAGTATCGGCAGACTCTGATGATAATGATGACCAAACACAGATGCAGGAAGGGGGTGCAGAGATTGATTCTGAAACTGAGTTTGACATTCAGTCATCCCATGTATTTCCATCAGACACAGCCAGTAGGACTATGCATACTGATTCCAGTGAGCCCTCAGATATTGGACAGGTGGAGGGTGACACACTTGATTATGGTAGTGTGGTTACTACAGCTTCAGTCCCAATTGAATCTGGCCATAGTCAAAGTGTGGGCAAGGTACAGTGCAGGAAGGTTGTTAGGGGGTATTCAGAGGAGGCCTGCTGTCCACCTGCAACCTTACCATTGTGTTTCATTATGTGCCAGTCAATGTATGTTTAGTGCCATCATAGAGGTGCAGGCACATTCCACTATGACATGTTTATGGCTGTAGATGTGGCACAGGCTGACATGTGTGACTGCCTCCACAATGTGTCTGAGTCAATGGATTGGGTGAATGATATGATGGAATGGGCAGTGTCTGTGATGGAACGTCTGCTGGGAGGAGGACAGCATCCATATGGACATAGGTCAGCATCATCATCTGATGTTAGCTAACATGGCTGTGCCTGATCACACTTCCATAGTTGCATAACTTCCACTTCTTCATCACTGGTTGAGGTGTCCACACCCAGACATGGTAAGCTATGAGATTGGGGTCCTGACTGTACTCATGAGGAGAGTTTATCCAGCAGACATCAGTTGTGTTCAGGTATCAGTAACACATCTGATCATGAGCATGGACATGCCAGTGCCACATTTGGAAGTCTCAGTTTTCATGGTCAGGGGTGACGATGATGAACTGTTACCTCTAACATGTAGGGCTCACACCTGTCCAACATGCCATGATGTAGAGCTAGTACTGATATAATCTGTATTCTTGCACACACTCACACACATGTCTCAGCTCATGTGCACATACAGACAGACTCACACATACACTTAACAGGTACCTGGGTCATTCATGAGGCTTGCAGCTCTTTGGGCAATCCTATCTCACACAATACAGTAGCCTACTATGGACAAGTTGAAGCAAAATTGAAACCTAAAACATTCACCTATATCCACATCAGAGTCCAAAATCCTACCTGTATTACATACTCAAAAGAACAGGAGATTGGGTTACATTTATTCAAACATACTATAATGCAAAAACGAAGGAACAGGATGCAGGATGGTACCACAAAGCTTTAATAAGTTAAGCGCTTTTTGTTTGTTAAAATGACAAACTTCTTCAGACATAGAGTGACTACATGACACAGATCTTAAATAAAGTAATTAATCAATCAATAAATTCAAACAGCTCATTTAAAGAAATAAGCACACTACCTACGAAGCACCTCTCTTACAATTAATATACCTAAGCATTATTACTAAACTAGTTCTATATAAATAACAACAAAGATCATAAATGTTAAAACACATTAAAATACACACTTACAATATTCAAGTGGAGTGTAAAAACCAGTAAAATAAATCATCTTAAAAAACTTTTTATCTTAAGGGTGCTACTGATTGAGCAACCCTAATTCAACCCAGGTACGCTATACGCATTTAACCTGATCTGCCAAAAAAGCTCTAATTCTTCTAGTCTAAATAAATCCGAACCTCCACGAGGGTTAAGAGCGATTTGATCTATAATTATAAATTTAAAAGTGTGGTTAGGGTATAGTGAATTATGTTTTGCCAGTGCATTTTCCAGTTTCTGCTTTCTTATAGCATAAATGTGCTCATACATACGGTCATGCAGCCTTCTCTCAGTTTTTCCAACATAGAAGGCTGAACATGACTGACACTGAGCTAAAAACACTACCATTTTAGAGTTACAATTTACTCTCAACTTCAAGTTATATTGTTGGTTGTGAATTATGAATCTGTTAGATTCAATAATGTATGAACAATAGTTGCAAGCTTGACATTTATACATGCCGACTGTCCTTGCATTTGAATTTGAATGATGTTCAAAATATGCTTTAAGGTTCTTACCCCTTTTATATACAACCACTGGCCAATCACCTACACTTTGATTTACACTATTGTCATTCTTAAAAATTGCACAGTTTTTAATCAAGATCTGGAAACAGTCTCTACTGTTAAGGTTAAATGTTGTCACAAAAGTGGCCCCTAGTGTATTTGTTATAGGGGAGTCAACAGGAACTACAGGAGACACTGAACAAGTGTTGAATGCTTGACCACATAAATCAAAACCATTATTTAATAATGGTTTATAAAGTTGTCTCTGACGTTTACCTACAACCTCCTCGATAATTTCATCAACCATGTATTCAGGGTACCCATGGTGGACAAACATATATCTCAAATGCATACATTCAGCAAGGAAGTCCTTGTCTAAAGTGATAATATGGGCTGCCCTGACCAATTGGCCCTTTACAATAGCCCGCTTTTGATGCAGTGCGTGGTAACTAGAAAAAAGTAAAAATTAGAGTATGTGCTCTTTCTAAAAATGGTAGCTTTAAGTTTCTGTATAGTATAATCCTTAGACAAAAGTATTTCCAAGTAAGCAATGGACTCTGTATTAAATGCGTGAGTGAACTTCAAAAAATGAGTAGTCCCGTTAAAGTACTCAACCACTGATTCACCAACAGAACTGTCACCATCCAATAAAATAAAAATTTCATCCAGGTAACGAGTATAGAATATTAACTTATCCTTGAATTCACAATTATTAAGAACAAATAGCTGTTCCCAGTGGGCTATCACCATATTGGCAACACTGACACCACAAGGGGAGCCCATAGCTACACCCACTTTCTGAAGGTAAAAATTACCCTCAAACAAAAAATAATTGTTATCAAGAATAATGTCCAACAATTCCTGGACTAACTCCAACTCATTACAAGTGCTACCTTGAAGTCTTAACATTTCAACAACCCACTCAAGTGCGATTTCATGTGGTATACATGTATAGAGGTCTTTAACGTCAATAGTTAAAAAGTTGTATCTCAAACTGACCTCTAAATTATTAATTTTGTCCAAGAACTTCCAAGAATCCTTGCAAATTTGGTTCAAATTAACCAAGTATTTCTGGAGAATAGAATCCACAACTTTAGCACAAGGATAGGTGGGAGATCCTCTACCATCCACAAGGGGACGCATAAGGGGATTAGTTAAATCCTTGTGAATTTTGGGTATACCAAATAAACATGGGAATTTGGGGTATGATGTTGACATAAAGTTGTAAATATTCTGAGTAATTCGACCTTCAATAAACATATCTTCAATAGAGTTTTTAATAATGTGGTATGCATTATTAATTTCAGATCTTGAACTTACAGCGTAAGAGGGGGAATTCAGTAACTGAAACATCCTTGCACTGTAATTGGTGTTGTCGAAAACAACAACACCACCACCCTTATCTGGTTTACAAAACCTGATGTCATTAAATTTAAAAAAAATCAAGACCTTCCTTTTCCACCTTAAAATTGTTGCCATAAAAACCCCCAGACGTCCCCGACTGGAATTTTTTCCGGATATCCAGTTCACAAATGAGTTCGAAAATTTGTAGCAGGGGATGTAACGGGGGGTTAAAGACACTAGGAATCCTGAAGGTGTTAGTGTCAGATAAATTCATGTTACCCATCATTAGATTGAGATTAAGTTTCCTAATGTATAACTTTAAGTCAGTAATAGTTTTAACCAAGTCTAATCTCTGGGGTGGAACATACGTGTGGCCCTTAGATAATAACTCTACTAAGTCCGGTGAGATGTCAATTGAAGAAAAGTTATATACTCTAAAGTCACCACTTATGTTATTAAGAATAGTCAAGTTACTAGATGGTGCAACATCAATGTCCTCATTTAAAACATTATTGTCAACAACATCACAAGCATTCATCATAGTAGATAAACTAGTGCAAACAGGTGAAGAAATAGGGACATAAGTTCCAAGTAACCCAGGTTGGTCAACAAAGTTACCAAAGTCACAAAAGTTGAAATTTAAATCACAGGTTATCTGTACTTCTGTTTCTTCTTCTGATTGTAAAATCCTGTCTGCTGTTTTTGTCTTGCTCCTAAAAAATTGGGGGCATGAGATCTCAAGTGGTAATGACCAAGTCTATTGTCATGTTGTGACGACTCACCCCTACTCGGTACAGTTTGAATAATGTCTGCAGAGTTAATAACAGTAGGGGTAGGATTGTCCCTAACCTGGTCATCTACTTTGTCTGATAAATTAATTCTCTTAATTGTGGGAGA
>NC_056725.1:283825734-283865734 GCF_019279795.1 Protopterus annectens
GAGGAAAACTGAACTACTGTGAGTGATGACAACAACTGACCAGGTTTTATAATATGACATGAATATCTAATCACTATCACTTGACATTGGTTTGCTATGCCACCATCTGTGCATATACTGAGAGAAAAAAAAGTGAAGGCTTTCTTATGGACCATTTCAGTCCAGGTGTGTTGTGCACTATTCTATTTTTTGATCATATTAAATGTGCAAGAAAGTGGTCAATAGGAAAGTGGTGAAATGGGAGCAAGCAGAGTAGAGGACACAGGGACAAGAATAGAAGAATTTGAAGGAATGTAGTGGGAGTGAATCATAGCTATCCAGTCTTCATAACATGAATGTAAAACTGTAGACAAAATTTGCTGATTTTGGACAGTCACCATATCAAGCGTAGGTGACAATGATAGAATAATGTTGTACAGTCAATTATGCCAAATAAAGTTTATCAAGAAGACAGATAGGTGAAGTGGAGAGCTATGTATGAGTTGTTATTTGTTTTGTGGAACAGGTGCCCATTTTTTACCTTTTTACTTTTAAAGCAAGAAAGAAACATTGGGGAAGTGGCTTAGCAATGTGAGGGACAGATGTGAAGGTTAGGTGAGGAAGCAGTAGCAGACATACAAGACAAACAAGGCAGACAAGGATGGTGATGTACACAAATGGTTGGAGCAACCTTGATTTGGGATAGATAGGGGACATAAAAGGTATACCCAAGTTAAGCCTGAGAACAGTGATAATCTAGTTTTCACCCTCAGAACTGTCATTAATGTCTCCTATCTCAGTTTATTGTGTCAGCGGCCAGCACGGGTTTGTCTTGGCAATGTGATAAGGCACCTTTTCTACACAGCCAATTCAGGCAGCAAGGCCCCTTTCCAAAATCACCATCTCCTCTAATACTACTCTTTGAGGGTATCAGTGCACCAGATGTTTATGAACAGCTACCCAATGCAGATAGGGCAGGGGCTGTGGAGGCAGCATGGACAGATTTTGACCCTGAAGTGCTAGGCATCATTGCTGCAAACTGTGCAGGGATGGTAGCCTGATCTGCAGTGGTCAATCTATGAGGTATGTCATTTTTTTAAAAGTAGAACTGTATGACAACAGCATATTTTTAAGGCATATAAAATATTTTCTCCAAAAAGAAAAAAAAAATGAAAGAAAATGGGTGGGGTGCAATAAGAAGAAAAGAGAGAATTAGATCCATGGCATATCACACAATTATATAATTTCTGAAAATAAACAGATATGTTTAGCCAGCCTATACACCTTTGCCACATTTAGGTATGATTGGAAGGTCCTACTCTGTTGTGCCATTAACCAGTTGCACTGCTATATCAGAAATACCACTTTTTTATTTCAGTATTGCCATATTGCATACAACTATAATATTTATTAAGCTTACAGTAAGACATAATGCATATGTACCCATGCCTCTCTGAGACAAGGTAAGTTCTCTACTGGTACATCTCCCAGTTCATTGCAATGTCTTCAGCAGCTGTACAGCAGAGAAGAAAATACATGAAAGCATATTGAATAACAGTCATGGCTGTGTCCTGCATTCTATATAATTGAATTCTGATGGGTCAGTATACTTACACAACTGAAGGATGTCAACAGTCCTAACCTCATCCTCCTATTAACTAAGGAAGTTTGTGTGCTGTTTCAGATCACTATAATGGTAACAAGAATTCTCTCTAGTTTGTGAGATGCCAGTTGCACTGGAGACAGCCTTGGTTACTTTGTTCAAAGCCTCAGCCTTATACTGAGACCCAGTATAGTCCCTCGGAACAGCCTATGACTGTATTACTTCATGAGGACTGCCACAAAAATCTTGGACTCCTCAACACCTCATCCCTCAAACCATGCCAACTGTATTTATGAGCTAGTAAGCACAGAGAAACATTTGCAAACAAGGCATTTTATAAAACAGCAATGAAGGTGTGAAACATGGATGTGGCAGTGAGATTTGCCATGTGTGATGCTCGGTCAGTTCACTATTTTTTTCAAATGGTCAGCATTGACAGCCTCTATGGTTTTGATTGTTATCCTTGGTGTTTTGGAGGTTAAATAGGATGACTTGCCACATAACTGTCTGGAATTACACACTAAAAAGTTAGAAGCTCCATGTGAGAACCAAACCTAAGGAAGGAACTATGCATATATTTTAGTCAAAGTGATTATTTGTCAGTGCTACAGGAGAACTATTTTGCAGCTATGTTCATTCCATATAACTGCATTCAGTATGAAAGAAAATGTACGTATGTGACGTTAGGAAGTTCTGCGAAATTCATTCCCATGAAAGAGGCATTATTACTGCTTGTAAATGTATGTCAAATGGATAAACTTACATGAGCTGCTTAATACAGGTTGGGGTGTGAGACATACATACTTCACTATACATACGGTCCTAAACACAGAGTTGAGCTATATGAGGACAGAAGATGATTTTAACTTAAGTATTCTGTACATCATAGATACACAAGTGTATTTTAATTCATCATCATAATTATCCATCTTAAACAATTACACACATATTCAACTGTGTGACAGAACTAAATCGTTACTTGAGATATACTTGTTAGAAAACTTGATATATCAAAATATTAATAAGAGATGTCTTGCAATAAGCATACTTATCTTAGCCATGTGTATATACTGCTACCTTCCTAGTCAAAGTGCTGTTAGAAATAACATTTTGACACCGTTTGTGGGAACAAATGGTTGCTGGATTTGAACCTTTCTTCTGTTGTGTTTTGTTGTTAAAGTCAGTGCATTTATACCACAAGCCACAGAAACAGTTTCATAGGAGCTGGATATTCTCCACTCAGTACTGATAAGAGTGTTGACATCCATGCATTGCCGCGAAGCCTATTTAAGCTACAGAAGGCTGCCAAAATCAAATGTTTCACTCCTTCCTTAAGCACGTAACCTTGATTGACACTGCTCAGAACTGAGCAAGTACACAAGGCAAGAAACAGGGGAAAAAAAAAAGCATATGAGGTACTGTGAGCTCTGTTTGTACTGTGCTAAACAGTGCTGAACTTACACAGGTAAAAAAAAAAATACACACACACACATATATATATATATATATATATATATATATATATATATATATATATATATATATATGGTTCCACTTCATATCATCGAATTACCATTTCATCGAATTGCAAATCATCGAGACCAAATCTTCGAAAACTCATTTCATCGAAAACGCATTTCATCGAATTACAAATAACATTCCACAATGTTTTTACTACATTTACTACAGGAAAAAGGTAATTTCCTAACCCCACCGTAGTGCGACCTTGGAGTTGGTATATTTAATTACGGGGGGTGTGGGGTGCAGGGGGGGCTTGCCCCCCTGCATAAACATAGTACAAAGTGTCTGGGATGTTATTTGTAGTTGCTTCATAGTTTTCAATGATTTGAGATTCGATGAAATGAGTTTTCGACGATTTGGTCTCGATGATTTGCAATTCAATGAAATGGTAATTCGATGATATGAAGTGGAACCATATATGTATATATATATATATATATATATATATATATATATATATATATATATATATATATATATGTATATATATATAATATATATATATATATATATATATGTGTGTGTGTGTGTGTCACACAAAACAGCTCAAGCTGCATTTCTAAATCTTATGCAAACATTCAAAACAATATGTGGCTTCAAACTGGATCCAAACCATGTATCTTCTCTCCTGTGTCTTTAAAATCATTTCATTTGACCGATGTGCTACAATGACACCTTGACATATAGAATTTCTTCTCTTATTTCTATTCAGAGTTCTGCAGAAAAGCGCACCTCTGCCACTGTGAAAAGCACTACATATGGCAAGCCAATCACTTTACACCTTGGGCAGTGGACTCTTATTCACTGCTTCAAAATGCTTGTTCCCTGCTTCAAAATGCTGCCAGTCAGGAGTGTGCTCTGACAAAACATGCACAAATGAGGAACACATACACAAACACACACACACACACACACACACACACACACACACACACACACACACACACACACACACACACACACACATATGCAAAATAGATAAACAAATAAATAAGTAGTGGCAAATATAGGGTAATACTAATGAAAAGGCAGCATTGTGAAGTTTCCTAGATCTGTGTGTAGTACAACCTGATCACATGCTTAGAAAACATGCATTAACTCTATCAGACAACACACGATCTGGAATTGAACTCTCAACTCAGTGCAATAACAACACACACACAGTTGAGTTTTTTTAGCCTTCTTTGCCACCAACACAGGGCCAGAGTATGTTTCTTCTCATTTGCTTAAGCATGTCTAGATCAATGTGATGTTGACCAATACTTTATGACAATAATAGACTACACCATATTAAAGTCAGGTTGCCAGCACTGTTTATTCTCTTTATTTTCTGAGCATCTTCCCCTCCTCTCAGTTAAACTACAGACATGCAATGTCATGGCCATTTCTTTGCATCTTTGCTTCCATGTGTGATTTTACTGATCAGCATTTCAGACAGATTTTACACAGATGATGGATAGTGTGCTCTTAGCACAATGATATCATTGTTGTTTCATTTGTTCTCATCGCTCGCAAGATGATCACGCTTTTTATTTTGTCTGCTCTGCATGTTACACACACTTCAGAGAGAAGACTCACTTCAGTATTCTTTGTTGTTGTAGTCAGAACAATCAGTAACACTTGCAAGCCTTTAGCAGCTAACAATTGTCATTGCTCCTCCCTACAGTCCTAGAGCATGTGCATGCACTTGTGTAGCTATTTACACCATGTTTACATCACCTACACCAAATTATTATTTTTTTTGTATTCATGAATGCTAATTATTTTGCACCTCATTTGCATATTTAGAGGGTTGAATCTATATTATATAAAGGTAATAGTGTAGCCATGGAAGTAGAAGGAGACAAGACTGATTGGATACCGACAGGCAGTCCATTACTGGTAGTTACTTGGTGGAGATTGCTCTACAAATTACTGCACAGTTTCATAAGTTATGTTTGTCATCTTTGCGACCCGCTTAAATGTTCATATTTTGAAATTATTTCAATATGCAACAGAAAAGCAATTATGATATGTTTTCAAACTTTAAAAAAAACATCACTGCAGGAATATAACACATATGTCAGATTTTGCTGTTCCTTTTTAAATGTTAGTATGGTTACATCATATTGTTATCATTTTCAGTTCCATGACTGCGTCAGCTGTGTGGTTGACTCATTTGATAGGATGAGTGACACACTGGATCGGGCATTGCCTGTGATGGATCATCTGCTGGTGGTGGGCTGGAATCCATATCTCTATAGATAAAGAAATCCAGACAACAAGCTCTCATAAATTAAATATTCTGTGTACACATACTGAAAAACTGATTCGTAACACTGTGCTACCTCATTCTTTGGAAGAAAATGCACACATTTTATACACAGTAATTAGCAGTTCAAAATTCAGCATGCATCTTTCTCTTTGAAGCAAAGGAGGTTTATAACAAAGGTCAAGAGAGCATACAGGTTTTGTCACATTCCTCTGAACTGATTTGTTTGAATGAGTGTCCTTCCATCTCTAGCTCTTTGAGAAAAACTTTGCAGTCATACATGTTTACTTTCACCGATGTGTTTGACAGTGCTTGCAAAGTCATCATTTCCATTTATTGTAAGGGTCCACTTTCCATTTGAGTTGGTAATCATGTATGCTTTGAGGCTGTATTATATAGGGGTCTGAACTATTAAAAGATGTCTGCAAGTTGCTTTGAGGTTGTTTGGCTAATACATTCTGTCCTTTCCAAAAGTTATGTGTTTTTCTGGCACTCCTTTTGCCATCAGCATATAATCTCAAAAGATGCCAGCAACAACATGGTACCAGTCCACAGTAAAGCAAAAGTAGATTGAAGGATTATTTCCAGCAGATTCTGAATAAAGAAAACCCCACTATAGTTGTACTGCACCAGACACAGCCTGCAATGAAAAAAGAGGAGGAGCTCAGCATAGAGGAAGTAAGAACAGCACTAAGGAAAATGGAATCAGTGAAGGCAGCAAACTCAGATGAGATCACAATAAATATAATGATGTTGGGTAAGATAGGGGAGAAATGGCTCTAGAAGGTATTCATATCAGTATAGAGAGAAAGGCATATTCCAAATGACTGGAGAATAAGCATACTAGTCCCCGTGTTTAAGAACAAAGGGGATATTCACAACAGTGGGCAGTATAAAGGTATCAAACCCCAATCACACTGTATGAAAGTTCTAGAGAGGGTGAGTGATAAATTATGGAGAGTAGTAGACAATATGATGGGAGAAGAGCAGTTCATATTCATATCAGAAATCAGCACAACTGTCCCCATGTTTGCAGTGAGACAGATACTTGAGAAGAAGCTAGATATGAGACAGGAGTCCATCTTGGCATTCCTAGACTTGGAAAGTGCATATGGGAAGGTCCCAAGAAAGCAGATTTGGGCAGTCCTGCAGTGGTTTAAAGTCCCAAAATGATTAGTAGAGTTAGTGTAGGCTATGTACAAGGACCAAATGACTTAATTATGAACAGTGTTCGGTCTCACCGAGAGGTTCACAGAGCAAGTGGGTGTGCATCAGGGTTCAACTGTGAGCCAATTTCTGTTCCTACTGGTGATGGACTACATTAGCGAACAGGTCAGAGGGACAAATCAACAAAGTTGCTGTACGAAGATGATGTGGCATTACAGGCAGATAATGAGTAGGAACTTCAGCAAAGGATAGGGAAATAGAATGCAAAACTGTCAACTAAAGCCAAAAGGGATGAAACAGAGTAAAGATTAAATAGTAGCAATGGTAGCAAATGGAAAGAAGAAGTTGAGAACTGAGATAGAATGGAAAATAGTGGTACAGGTTAACAGTTTCAAGTGTTTAGTATGGGTGGTTGAGGAGAAGGGAAGTATGAATGAGGATGTCAAAGCTAGAATCAGAGGGCCTGCAGCCATCTGGTACTAAGTGTAATTGATAGTCTATGACAGAAGAATGCCATAGAAGCTGAAACTAAGGTGTACAAAACAGTGGTATGACAAGTATTACTGTATGGTACAGAAACCTGGGCAGTAAAGGCAGAACATTTGGAGAAGCTCAAGGTGATGCAGATGAAGTGGTTTAGATGGGTGGTGGGATGCCCACTGCAGTGCAAGGAACAGAAGCTTTTCCCATCAAATACAATGGGATCTATAACAATACTGGGAAATAATATTTCCTGCAGTGAATGAACTGCAACAGGCTGTGGTCCTACCAACTATGGTGGAGGATCTAGCTGTGCATCCTAGAATATAGCCAGCTAGAGAGAGCGAAGCTACAACTAAGCCAACTACCAGACAAAGAAATCATTGACAGTTATTGACTAGACAGACAGCTAATACAGGTTGTGTGCAACATATGTGTCCCACATGTCTTTGTGAACATTGTAAGGTAATCTTATCCCTCTAGAAACACAAGTTTTCTGAGCCTAGGCATACTGGCATGTGAGACATTCCGATGACCTATAGGAGATGCTGTAGGAGTGTCACAGAGAGCTGCTAGTTGTATCCTGTCAAAATTCCAAGCAGAAATGTGCAGCAATGTAGATCAATACATACACTTTCCATCTACTCCCAATGGAGGGGAGATCTGTCATCCACCAGTTCTATAAATTTGTGAACTTCCTACATGTAGTTACTGAAAAAGACTGCATCCACATCCTTATTAATACCTCTGTGCCTCCAGAAACAGGCAGATACATCAATAGAAAGGGATGGTTCATCCCAGAACTACCAGTTGGTGTGTGCAGCAGATGACAGCATAGCAAGCATCATGGCAACATACCATGGAAGTGTCCATGATGCTGCCTTATGGAGGGAATGTAGTCTGAGGGCTGCATTCCAGAAAGGTGAAATACCTAAAAGGCTTCTACAGGGTATGTACAAAAACACAGCTAGGATGTAAGCTAAGGACATCTCTGTCATATTATCCATGATGACCACATATAAGTCCACTGCCCACAAACAGTGACTGCGTTTATCAATTCGAGCCATGGCTAATGACCCCATACAGACAACTGTCAACCCCTGCAGAGGAAACATATGCAACAAAATAAAATAACATTGAGTGTGTCTTTGGTGTACTGAATGCTAGGTTCAGATGTCTGGACATATACAGGAGTGCCCTGTAATGCACAAGTTTATATTATATACTCAAAGTTTCAAAACTTCGAACCTCATATGGCCGACACCATATGAGCGAAGTTTGAAGCATCGAATATATAACAAAAAAGAAAAAAAAAAGAAAAACTTACCTAAATGCTCTGAGAAGGGGGGCAAGCCACCCTGCACCCCCCACACCCCCACTACTTAAATATACCAACTCCGAGATCACACTTCAGTGCAGAAAAGGGACATCTTCCCATTCTGTGCCATACAGAGCCATTTGTTTTAACCTTTGAACTTGTAAAAGTTCGATCATATGGTGTCAACCATGTGACATTCGAACTTTTACAAGTTTGAGGTTATAATAGGAAACCTACTGCACAAAGGCACCACAGATGATTACTGTGTTGCCATGCTACACAATATGCTAACAACAACACATGGCAGTCTTCTAACTGCTGGTGTGGATGAACTACCCCCAAAAAACACAGCTGTCTGAAGATGACAATCCACAACAGGAGGACACAGAGGACAGAAGAAACAGATGTGGGTAATGAAGGGTGTGACCACAAGGCCAGACCCAGGCAACACAGCAGCATCTGGCACACACCTTTCAGTCATGACAATCCACATGTACAGAAGTACACATACTAAACATTGATTCTTGGATATTGCCCCGCCACAACAGCACAGATTGCATCTAATGGCAATTACCCACATGTAGATGTACAGAATGAGCATCAGTCATAACAACATAGTTCTAACATGTAACATTATGAACATATACAAGACTATCACAACATAGATCATCAACTTAGGATACAAGTGACACAAATGTGCATACAAAGTCATAGAGGTGTATGTGTGCATGGCAGACAACAAGGAACATATTTCTGTGAAACCCATTCCTATTTGTCCACTGTCAAATGATGAAAACAGGAAACCAGCTCAGGACATAATGTAGAACTGTTGTCAATATCACAAATAACTTACTTCATTGTAAAATAGCGATAAAGTTTAATGTACTAAATAGAGTCACATATGGTTAGAAAAAATGTCACACCCCCATGGCGTCAGAATTAACAACAACCACAGACAGATGACATTATCACTGGTCTGCACAACAATCATCCTTTCCATGGGATGAGACTGACACTACAGGAAACAGTGGATCAAATGTCAGTGTTACTCTAATCCAGTGTAGGCTGCCCACTGTGATAGCTCACATCATGGTCCTATCTGCCCCTGCAACATAGGGAAATACTGGCCCAGGTTGCTCTACAGTGGACACTGATGGGGTGACACCAGCATGTGGAGACATACTGTGGGAAGGAGCATGAGTGTGAGTGGACTGTCTGGTCATGACTGCCAGGCCCACATCAGATTGGCCAGCAACAGAAGTGTATGCATGTTGCAGCATAGACATCAATGCCTGATGGGCAAGGGTTGGTCTGCTGAGAGGGGCCCTGCATCTCCCATGTGATACTTGGCTAAGCACAGTCAGGGCACACAGAACCATGCTCATGCTATGGCACTGTTATAGAACCATGCCACAGATAACATACTTTCATTCTGTGCAGCCAATGCTTCCATGAACTTACTGTGCCTGTGCTCCTGTCCTTCATGTAACACACCCAACTGGTGTACAACACAATCCATGGCATGGGCAAGTGCACAGATGCCAGATCCATGATGTCATTGGGAACGCTCATTTGCCTGACGTGCCCATGCACATCAGCTGCACACATACTTTTACTGAGGCAGGCAATATTGAAGTGTTGTGGGGAAGTGTCAACATCACCAGCAGACTCAACATAGGGCTGTGATCCATAGGCCTTATCCTGTCCACCATCTAATGCCCCCACATTGTCAGAAAGGCTGGACAAGTTTTCCTCATTTGATGCTATAGCCTTATCCACATGAGTGTCACCATCTGGACCCAACTGTGTCACCAAATCTGTGTCCTATGTGCCAAGAGTCATGCTACCATACTGAGACACATCAGGTCCCATATCACAGAGATTGGACAGGCTAATTGAGGATTATTTATTTATTTATTTAACATTTGCTTACCGGGAATGTCCAGCTTGCAGCTAAGACAATTTTCAGAGGAGGCCCAGGGAGAAACACTCCAGACACATGTCTTTGTAACGTGGAAGAAAACCAGAGTACCTAGAGAAAACCCACACAAACACAGGGAGGGCATGCAGACTCTACACAGAAGGCACTCCAGTAGAGAATTAAACCAGAGAGCCTCTTGCTGTGAGGTGACAATGCTACCATTCCACCACTGCACCATCTAGGATAAAGACAGTGGACATGCTAAAAGAAGGGACAGATGACACATGTTAAGAAAACATGCTTATACCAAATACTTGACATCATTAATGACATATGCAAAATATACATCTCACTATTATGTTACAGATAGTAATGTCTTAATAGGAGGTCTTGTCTGTATATTGCCCACAGAACCTATATAACAGGGAGTTGACAATTATGTTACATATACAACATGCATGACATATGTGAGGAATACAAGCATAACACACACCTAGCATGTCTTCAGGGGAATCTGACACTGGACTCTAGAGATTCAATGCAACTGTTGTAGGAAAACACAAAATTCTTAATCACATACTTGCCAGCATGTGCCATTCCAACAGAGGTAAACACACAGTAGGTAATACATAAAACATACTAATTGTTTGTGGCTGAAATGCTGATGGTGGCTATCCTGTGCAGGGGCAGAAGGATGCATTATTAATGGAGGGCAACAACAGAAATAACAGCAATGACAAGTATGAAAGAAAGGGAATAGCATAACAGGGACATCTTCCCAATGTGGTGAGTTTCGCAATATGGCTCCTGCAGTGGGAAAATACAGACAAAGCAAACACAGTCATTTATGCAGGCACCAGCATTGACACATGATGAAATATACAGCACAGTAACAGGATATGGTGATACTCATATGATGTGCAGTGCACCTGTTGGCCAGATGTCCCTGTGAAGAAAACGAGTAGCATTAATTTCATACAATACATTTATGGTACACAGTGCTGCATCCTATGAACATTGTAGGGAACCTTACCTGGTCTGTTTTTAGGTGTATTTGAACTATTTGTGCTCCTAGAAGATGTACCTGAATTTTTCAATGTGAGGGACATATCAATATGACAGTATAAACCACTTGCTTGGCAGGAGGCTGAGGCAATAACAGGTAATGGTCACAGTAACAGTATATGGAGACACTCACTTGACACATGCTGCTGTTGTGCAGAAGGGGATGAACCTGTGCAAATGAGTGCAGACAACAATGCACATGTTGGTTGCACTGTTATGAATGTACTGAAGTTATATAGCAATATGTCATTATACTTATGTTGGTTATGTCATCATCACCCTGTGTGGACCCTTGTGCACTGTGCAGTTCTGCTGTTGCAACACTAAATTGACAGTACATGAATATGTATACAACAACAATATGTACTAAGTTACTGTATATGCATTGATGTTATGCAATGTAGCACATACATGTGTGGCCTAGAACTCCTGCTTCT
The DNA here is from genome assembly GCF_019279795.1 of Protopterus annectens. NCBI lineage: Eukaryota > Metazoa > Chordata > Ceratodontiformes > Protopteridae > Protopterus > Protopterus annectens. Next base: position 283,837,477 of record NC_056725.1, read on the forward strand.
ATCACACCCTGGGTATGTGATGCTCCCACTTGTAGTATGCAGTAATGCAAGCAGTTATGTGATCTCATCAGGAGTGTCAATGGGGTGGGGGGCACCATCAGTGAAATCCCTTGACCTCTCATACCAGTGTACCCTGTTAGCTGCACAAAGGATCATGTCAGTACACACTCAGCAATAGGCCTCCTGGGATGTATTGTGACCTCCTACAGCAGTAATCATGTTGATGAGTTCAGTCAAAACTTCATTCCTTCATAATGTATTTCCTGCCTATCCAAGGAGTCTCTTTCCATGTTGGTGCAGAGCATCTATTATAATTTCATTTTACAGTGGGCTAAAATTGTTGCTCAAGGTCTGTTTGCCATCTGGAAGACAGTTATATACATTTGGTTAGATTGATGTGGGGGACCTTATATGGAGTTGATTATGCAGAGAGCTTATGCCAATTTAACCTCTCTGCAGTCCTGTGCAATCCCAACATTTAGGAAATACTTCCTGTCCCATATAGTACTGTGACATATAAAACCATACCTGATATGAAAACAAATGAATACACAAGATGTCAAACAACAGCATCACTTGTGATATCTCTATAGGTTGTCTGTGAATTTGAAACCTTTACATTACAGCATTGTGCCACACAATCCTCACACTCTGCAAGCAGTTTATATTAAGATTCTGTACATAACATAAAACATAAATGTGAGATGGCTGTGGCACACATCATGTAGCTGTAATGAAATTTGAGCCTAGACAGACAACCTGTGTAAAAAATCAGTTATATTAATATGAGCTGTTATAGATGATGAGCTTATATACACATAATCAACATAGAGTAGTAGATGCCCCATTAGCAATGAGTAACAGCCAAGGCACAAAAACTATTAAAACACAAAAGACCAAACGACTATAGAGTCTGCACATAAATTTAATATGGAACCAGAAATAAAAGACTTTAAGCGCTTTTCGTTTGCTCACTAGCAAACTTCATCAGAAGTAAACATACAACCAATTAGGCATTCCTATATAGGATCTCAATTTAAAAGTGCGGGAAACTGTAATGTTAATTGATAATTAAACAAACAACAACTTTCTCTCGTACCTCTAATATTATATGCATATACACCTTATAAATATACATAAATGTGTTAAAAATACACATAAATATATATAAAAACATTTTCATCTTAAAATTATACATTAAAATGCCTTACTAAATTTGTAATCAAATAATGCCTTATTGGGCAATGATGTAAAGAAAGAACTACCAGGAAGCTCTATCTTTGTAAACTTTTAAGCTTTAAAATACTCATAATGGAACATGATTCATTTAGACCTGGAAAATTAAATGCATTTAATTTCAACTGCCATAATAATTCCAACTCTTCCAATTTAAAGGAAGACGGCCCACCCCTAATATCATATGTAAAATGATCAATAACCAGAAACTTGAATTGATGTTGTACATTCAAATGGGCATGTTTTGCTGAGGCATTGTCCATCTTATTATGACTAATGGCATAAAGATGTTCATATATTCTTTCACGGAACTTTCGTTCCATTTTACCCACATAAAACGCGGGACAAACTGTGCATCTAGCCAAATAGACAATGAACTTAGTATTACAGTTGTACTTCAATTTTAATTTAAAATATTGCCCATTAATTACAAAAGAATTAGTAACTTCAATGTGTTTGCAATAATTGCAGTTTTCACACTTGAACATTCCTATTGTTATAGGCACCATGATATAACATCTCTCCAAAATGTTCTTCAAATTACTTCCCCTTTTGAACACTATTGATGGTTTACACCCCAATTGCTCAAACAGAACATGATTGGATCTAAAAAAGATCCCAATTTTTACATACTATTTTGACTATGGAGTTACTTTGAACATTAAAAGTAGTACTAAAGCTACATTGGGAAAGTTGCACTTTCAGTGCAAGCTGCCCAGTACTCGAATCATTAGTTTCTAATTCCAATGTAGTACTACCAGAATCTGGTAAAGGTTTGATCCATAAAATTGGTTTCAACAACAACTTTTCTCTTTTATAGGTAACTTCCTCTATTAAAGAGTCTAGTAAGGGTTCAGGGTAGCCACGATGTATAAACATTTGTTTCAAAAACAAACATTCTTTATTAAAATCATCGTCTAGGCTAGAAATATGTGAAGCCCTCACCAGCTGGCCCTTAATGACCGACCATTTTTGATGGAAGAGGTGACAGCTGGAAAAATGAAGGAATGAATTTGAATATGTCGCTTTCCTAACAATTTGAGCGGTAAAGGCACATAACTCGCTGTTCTTAACTAGCCAAATGTCTAAATAAGATATGGCATCAGTACTAAAACTGTATGTAAACTGTAAGAAATTAGTAGTGGCATTCATACGGCATCCCAACACGTCTAGAATAAGCTATTGTAGACTAATGACATCTAAAGAGAAAGGAGGGTTTGGTTTACCAGACTTCAAAATATACTATAAAATCATTAATGCTAGTAGAATCATTCAAATAGTGAACTTTGGCCCATCAAGCAAAGATTGGCACCCACTGTAGATTAAGTTATACTACCAACATATAACCCTGACCAACATTAACCCTCTAACACTTCCCTATATGAGCTTCAAGATCCTAAAATCACTCAATATTCTCCCAGTAATCATTAACAAATGTAATTTATTTCAGGAATTACTGGATTCTCTAAAGCTCAAAGATACTCATCTTTTTTATAACCAATCCACTTAAACCCTAATATAAAAATAAATAATGCCATCACCAATCTAAATGAATATCCTTTAATCAAAAAGTGTACAAGCTGGGACTTCTATTGCCTAATTAATCTCTCAATGGATAACATCAGGAACTCCTTAAAATGTAACAAAAAATATACCATAATAATCAGACAAATAATGAACTTAATCATCTCAATCACTTCAAACATAAACATTTTAGATCAAGATATAATCCTATCCCAGCAAATTCATAAGATTCTTCTTAATACTAAAATTCTATCTAATACCTATAAATTAATAATGAAAATTATGCATCAGGATTCTCAAAATATTATTATTCTCAAAATACTGGAAGAAATGAATAATAGCATTTCCCTAAAATAAAAAAATATCAGCATTAGATCTTACCCTAAAGCTGACACCTTATAAAAAATTGATATATCCCCAAATCATGATTAATAATAAAGCTTATCATACACCTGTCATACTTAACAAAATTGCACCTATGCATTCCCCATGCTGTCCCTTTTGTCCAAATATTGTAGCTGACATTCTGCATATCTTTTGGAGTTGTAAAAAATGTTTACAAAATTTGGCGTACACTAAGAGCTAAGCTAGAAAAAAAGGATATACTAAGACTACACTCTCATGGGAAACCACAATACTGCATGTATTTTCGGAAAATATCATCTCCAAATACAAACATCTAATAGTAGCGCTGAGTGCCCTTCTGAAATTCTATATTGCTAAAAACTGACTTGATAGGTCTAAGACCTCATGGGAAGGCTTTAAATGCCTGGCCTTGAAATACATACTACCAAGCAAATATATCACTAAAAGTAAAAAAAAACTTAAATACTTCCAAAACATTTGGAAAATTTTACTAGATATGTTACAATAAGAAATGATTATAATATGCCAATTAGGAATGCCTTAGTTTAAGTTAGTAAGGATCGCTATAATCTTTGTCTACTCAAGCTCACTGTCTCCAATATATACTGTAATGTCTCTTGGTTAGAAGGATCTTTACTATGGAGACATCACTCTGTAAATAGTTAAATGTATGTATTTGTACATACTTGCTGTAAATAGTCAGTGTTAGCCAGCCAAAGAGACAGCTTTAATATCTCTCTATAAATATTGTAATGTTTATTTTCTGATTCATGGATATGGGAAGCTTAAACCTTATATCAGTCCCTCTATGACTCCAAAACCTGTATATTATCAATTGCTTCTATTTTTGATCAATGTTTAAGCAATGTTATCATACTTGTACAGTGAACTGTGTTGTAACTATAACCTAAAAATTTAATAAAAATTTAAATTTGAAAAAAAAAATGTTCAGCATGTTGTATGTCTTGTAAAGTGTAAGGAGTGATCCCTATTAGTACTCCATCCCTCCATATTCATCTCTCAAAAAATTTTAACTGCATTTCTTCCATGCAATTTTAGGCACACTTGATTAGCTAGGCAGGCAAGAGTCAGGGTTACAGTTTGAACAGAGCCAAGAGTTGCAAGTTTGAATCTCATGTCCTCCAATGCATGTTCAGTTCTCTTCCAATATATAAAAGACAATGTTTGAAACATTCAAAACTGATTAGTGAATTCTGTAATGCTGGTTAACTTAAGCGTTAATAAACATGAGCTAAGTAGCATATATCAATGCTATTTTATACCTGCATCATTCCCACATCCTTTTTACTTTATGCAGGTGATGAACAGGCCCTGTTCATTGAGCAGATGCACAGGCTTGGAAGAGCAGTGCCGTGAGAGAAGTATGTTGATTGCTTTGTCAGATTTTGTAAAGAAAATAGATGTGATCATTGTTATAGGCTTGTATTTTTGACATTACCATGTGTACTACTTATTTTACAGGAAGACCCATCATGCACCTTTAAGGTAAGTGCAATAGTCAGACAATACCTATGTTTGCAAGTATAAATTACCTAAAACTATGTTTACATATCATTTAGCAGCAAGCCATGTTTGCTGAAGATTAGTTTTGAAGTTTAGGCCACAACCTAGAGGACAGTAATTTATGTGTAATTGTCACAGTGCTTTTGATGTGGATGTTTCACATACAAGTTAATAATGCTTTGCTTCCAATTTGTAATGTATGTGTTGGTGCACTTGTATGTGTGGACGTGGTTCTCGGTCACCCAATCTGCTGCTCATAACCTGAATAGTCACATACTGAATGAGTTTGTTGTATCGGTGTTCCTACTTTTGTTTTCAGGCTGTGTGGCATGTCCTTCAGTTCAGCATGGGTACCACATCTGCCTACAACACCTCTGATAAGTTTGTTTAAAAAAATGCTTGTCTCTTGTGTTTAGGGATACTCATGTACACAGACATGCCTGTTCAACATTTTAAACTGTCTGTTATATAATTAGCAAGAGCATCATGCTCTTTGCATTTTGCAGTGTAGTGGCTGCTAATGAATGTATGTAGTTCACTGATATATTTGTAGACAGACAAGACTATATGTATGACATAAACTATGTTTTCATGGGTCACAGGCTGTCTCTGTGTTTATGATTGTACTTTATTATTAATGTGCTGTGTTGCAGTCCAGAAACTGATGTTGGATCAGGCAATAACTATGTTGCTTTGCTGAGTTCTTTTGCGTATGTTTTTTATATTTCCTACTGGATTGTCATCTCAGTATTATCTTCATTATACCAGTGTGTTAATTGGTGGCTTTTCATATGACCCATTACATGCATAGACATCTTGGTTACAGTTGATAGTTACAAATCAATATAAATGTGCAGGGTACACACATACGAGACAGGAAACATGGAAATAGTGATATTCTCTCAGATGTTACCCTGGCTAAATTACTGAAACTTACATCAGGAGTATTAAACAGTACAGATCACCCTACTAGTATTATGTTAGATTTACATCAGGAGTATTAAACAGTACAGATCACCCTACTAGTATTATGTTGTCATATTCACAGTTTTATTTTGCAAGATAGACTCATGTGAGTGTTGCATGACACAGTGTCATGGAATGCTTCTCTTCAAATGTCAGGATGTGTAATATTGCTGGCTTTGCACATGATGGTCATGCATAATGATGGATGGTAAAGAAGTGTTCAGATAATGTCAGGATTTCTACTGGTAAGCTGTGGTATGCATGCCGTGACATGGCCTTGAGTAAGCTGCTCACATTTTGTGATGGATACAGTGGCCATAACATGTTCTGGTTTTGAAAACATCCATAAGTATAGATAATAGGACATAGGGAATGTGTTGTGTGCATGATGGGCCCTCCACTAGCAGAAAATCTGCTTATTATATTTGTCATACACAATCATTTAGGCTGATTCATCTGAGAATGTGTTTTTAATGAAATCTGCAATGTATGTTGATAAACCTTTATTATCATATGCAGACATCGCATGTTGATGGGATGTCAATTAATGCATGTTAGATTGCAGATGTGCATATCACTTTAAGATTATCTCAGCTTTTTTCACAGGAATGTGCAGACTGATAAATATTTGGTTTTCTTTCTTATGGTTTTGATTACTGGCATACATCACATGTGGTGGTACACTTGACTAAGGCCATAATGTATTCCAAGGTTTCATACTGACTGTTTTCTGCCTGTGCATTGTGTCACAGTGGGTATTTTATATAATCATGCAGTAGTAGATATGCATATGTACTTCTTCTCTTGTTTTGTGATTTACCGTGACAGAGCATGGGACCTGTGGATGTTCACGCATTAGATATCAGAGTCAAGCACTTGCCATACCACTCCCAAAGTCTTTTGATGATGATGATGATGATGACCATGACAGAGACAAGGATGACAAAGTGGAAGTTGGACCTGCATGTGCCATCATTCCTGCTGCACCCTGGAGGAAACAACACTCAGAACCTCAACAGACAATTACTGGGAACAGATCCAGGAGATGATGACTGATGTCTTTTGCACACAGATGAGGGACATCATGCATTTTTTTTCCAAGGTATGGCACAGGCTATGTGGGATTCATTCATGGAAATAGCCCAAGAGATCATTTGTGATGATATCATATGATATAAAATGCAGCCTGATACTTTGAAAGTCAGACTTGTGCCATGCCACTTGAGTTAAGTACTGTGTTTTTGTTGATAGGTAGGTAGGAGTCTGAAACTCATTGCAGTCTACTTGTTTGTGTTCACTAGCTGTCATTGTGGAGGCCATTTTAGAGTAGTGTTTGAGATACTCATGATGTCACCTGCTTTAAAGTGCAGTCTAATGCTATTTAACTCAGACTTCTGCTGTGACACTTACATTAAATACTGTGTTTTGGAGATAGGTAGGTAGAGGTTCTAAACTCTCTGCAGTCAACTTGTGCACGTGTTTGTGTTCAGTTAATTGTCACTGTGGGCATTTTAAAGCAGCGTGTGAGGCACTATCCCTAACATCTTTTTCTCAAAACTCACTGATGATTTCATGTGCTATAAAGTGCAGTGTGATACCCAGAAAGTCAGACTTGTGCTGTGGTCATTCCTCATAACCATATGAAATACCTTGGTATTTATTGGTTTTGATAGTGGGCTGCCACGAATTCCCAAGTGGCCCCTTTAATTTCTGTATTTCCCGGTCATTTTTTTTTCCAAATTTGTTGCTGACATCATCGCATGCAGGGCATGCAAAATGACATAAGCATCATGGGAAGACTGCCAGCCTGACAGAATATGGCTGAGCTTGAGGGTGTGTGTACTACAGTGTGTTTATGTTTGTTATCTACCAAGTACATGTCCACTGCAGACAAGCTGTTCATGGTTCATTCATGTACATAAAAGTTACTTAGTCCAGGTGCACCATCCAGGCTCCAGCAAGTCTGCAGCAGACTAGTAGTCACTCATCATCCATCACACAGTGTGGATTCATTGTCCAGTGTCAAAGATGAAAAAATATATCAACAGCAGCACCAACAGTTCTTTCCCCGGCTCCTTCAGGTACAGGTACCAGTGCCCCCAGTTAGTAAGTTTAACTTATTTGGAAGTTTACTATTGTGACTCCTTCACGGTAACATTACTGTTTTTGTTACAAAGTAACAAACTTTCACTAAGGGCATAATGTTACAATCTGCACATCATCTCTTCCTTTTTAGCTGCTCAACAGCTATAGGGACATGCAGTGCCACTTGACTGTTTAAAGTTCTCAATTATCTAAATTTGCAGAGTCCTATTCAGCAGTGGGTCTAAATGGAGGAAGATAATTACAAAATTCATTACTGGAATATAAACACAGGTTGAGACCCCCCCCCCCACCCCACACACACACACACCCTTAAGCTTCTTGGACATTATTTTCCTTTTCATCTAAAAATTGAAGAAAAGAAAAGAACAGAAGCAGCTCTGCATTGAAGTACCCACGCCTCTTCCTTGCCATCAAGGCAGCCTTGATCATTTCTAACTGACCTGTTGGGTAAGTTCTAGTAACATTAATAATAAGTCTGTTTTGCTGCTAGTAACAGGATTTCTTAGAGTTGCATCATCCTGTACATTGGTATCTCATTTCTGTCAGCCTAACGCAATATGTTTAATCACTAAATATCACCCACTGATTAAGTCGCACAAACTTTTTTATGTCTTGGGACTGGTTGTGTTAACTAAGACCAGAGGATCCCTTAAGTGTTCCTTGCTCTGTGTTTAGATTGCTTACTTTCCATTTGCAACATGTATTGTGCTGGGCTCATCATTTTTGCATTTGCAGTATAAAGCCAGTTCACAGACTTGGAAGCCTGAGTGTCTTTATTAATTATTGGGATAATTTTAACACATGCTGTGCTTGTTGCATTTGCTTGGTAAGTTTGGTGTTAGAAGAATCAGATGAGTTGCTTCAGAAGCTGTAAATGATTACACCCAAGTCTGTTTAAAATTAGTTATGTCACAAGTGGAAAAATCGGAACACCCTCAGATTTTCCCATACTAAAAGGTAAAATGTCATTATTTATTTATTTTATTTTGACCTTCTCTGTGTGTGTTTCTCTCTGCGCTTGAGAGTGCTCAGAGCTGTCATTCTATAAAATTTAAAACACCTAGCTGTTTCCTAATGAACATCACAGCTATAATGCATTGCAATCTTCTTACAGAAATAGGATTATATTCTGAAAAAAAATAAGCCTTGACAAGCAGTGGTCAATACCGATTGCTTTTTCTTTTGATTGCAGAGTTAACTGTATAATGCTTGACAAGGTGGAAAGCATACTGCATACGTTTATATTATTTTTATTTTATTGTATTTTTTTCTGAAAAGCTGAATCATGTTTCTGTAAGAGAATAGGTTCCTTTTAAGGCATCATTGGTGTTTCCTTCAGTGGCAGACTGAAGAAAATTACCTTGTTTGTCAGTTGTGACTGATTTGTGTACAGAAATCCTAATTTTATATCGAGTATAATTTCTGAAGGAAAGGCATTTTAATTTTCATTTATTTATTTATTTTTAAAAGTACTATCTCACATTAGTGATGTGGCCTGAACAGGCCATACATACCTTTCAAATGTACAAAATTTTGTAAAATTACCGGATTTTTGGCTCATATTTCTGATCTTATCCTCCTAAAACTTGTGGGTTTGTGAAAAATCATTGAAGACTGCAGTCATCAAATAATGACAGACATTTGAGTGTTTAACTCCATATCCTTTAAAGTGTGCTAATTTAAAAGCTGTTACTCGTGAAACTCTCTAAGTTTATAAGACCAGAATTTAAAATCTGCCCCGTCTTATTTTGGCCCGTTACCCCCAGTTACTTTTGGCTGTCAGAATTGTTGAGCAATAAAGTTAGAGTTGACAGACACACCAACTGGACCATATATAGGGAATAGTTATTATATTAAGACAGAGGAGATTAGATATATGAATGTGTTAGTTAATTTTATTTTACTAATTAAAAAAAAGATACAGTGTACTAGCATTTTGCAGGGGAGAAATGCTTGGATATAAAGAGATAGGAAGTGGGTTAGTAAATGTGAAATGTAATTCTTTAACTGGGCCATTGCTGCAAAGAATAGATTCTTAGCAGAGGTGATGTGACAAAACTGAAGCTGATAATTGCATAGTCTGCTTTAAAACAAAGTAGGATAAATCTCAAAGTCTAATAGGGAATATCCATGCAGTAGTTTAATTACAATAACACAGATTTCTCAAATGTACTTGTTTTGGAGAAATGTTCAGATTTTCAGGTCTGATTTATATCTGCACAGGATGTTCCTATTTTAGGAGGAATGTCCCAATTTTCAGGCTTGAGTTAGTCCTTCACACAATTTTCTGAATCCACCCCCCCTCATCACATGTGATTTTTTGAAGCTGTCTAGGACACAGAAAAGACCAATAGATGACCATTATACTAGTAGCACCAATAATGTAAAGAAAAAGGACACATATCTCATGTCTCTCTTTTCCTGAAGCAAATTAATGAGTAGTGAGGTAGAATTTTGCAACATGGTTCACAAAGGTATGATTATATTTTTCCATCATTTTTGTCAGTCTCTCTTTTTTTAAAATGTATTTCTGAGGTGCATCTCACATTCCTACCAGAAGCATCATGAATTTGTGGTATTTGTTATTTAACTTTCATGCTAATTAGATGTATAGATACATAGCTGGATGTATTTACTTTTTAAGGACCTTTGTTTCTATTTTTCATGCCTGCAGTTTGAGAGGTACAAAGCAGATCACTCAGTCCTTATCTCTCTCTATATATATATATACATGTATGTGTTTAAATGGTCTGAAACTGCAATGTGTCATAAGTGATGTTAATAATATAAATAAAACAGTTTTGTTCTGGTTTATATTTTGTGTTATTTAATGAAGAAAGCTGATGCACAGCCACAGTTATTTTTATAAAATAAAATTGTATTTCAGTTTTGCACAAGTTCAGATATTAATATAAATAAAACACTATTGTTCTTCTGCTTATTTTGTGTTTCATGATCACATTTTGGTCTATTCTTATGTCTGCATTAAAAACTTGGTATCCAAGAATTCCATTGGAATGGGCAGGGTTACATAATTATACATGCAAATTTTATGCTAATCAGGGTACAGATTTGTACCTATTTTTCATGGGCCTTTGTCCAGATTTTTGATCTTTCCAGGTTGAAAGGTATAGCTGTCGTGTTTGTGTTAAGTACACTGACCTGGAGTTAGATAGGTAGGAATATGAAATTTACTGGTGTCAACATGTGTGTATGTGTTTGTGTTCAGTTAGTTGTCACTGTGGAGAATGTTTTAGAGCAGTGTGTGAGAGACTCCTCCTAACATCTTCTTCTGAACATACACTGATGATGTCATCCTCTATAAAATGCAGACTGACACTAAGTCAAGCTTGTGCTGTGGCACTGATATCAAGTACTGCATTCTCAAGATTCTGTAACTAGATATGTAGGGATTCTAATCTCACAACAGCCAACTTGAGTGTGGGTGCTCATTCAAATTATATTTTGGAGATAATTTTGCACCAAGATGTGACTCCACATCTATGTCAGAAACTCTTCCAAACATCTTCTCAGCATACAATGCTACTATCATCCTCCAGAAAGTGCACTGTGACACTGTTAAAGGCAGATATATGTGGTGGTGTTAGCCTTACACTGTATGGACTCCAGCATCTATACCAAACCAGGTTTAATGTTCAAATCTGAGTTAATGTTCAAATCTGACAGCAGAAAACTGCTGTGTGTGTGTGGCTGTTGGTATATAATAGTCATTGTATAATCTTTTGAATATTGTTTCATTTGACTCCCACTTAGGAGAAACTTTAACATAGACCCATAAAGCCAACAACCACTCTTTCCCTCTGTCTGCATACCATCCTTTCTGCAGAAGACTGGAGAATTTCATCATCTCAAAGTTGCATACAAACATCATTTATCAGAGTCCTTCCATGACTGTCTGCAAGCCATCTAATGAACACTGGATGTATGGTTACTAATTCTCTCATGGGGTGGAGCACATGTCACATATGGACAGAGGCAGTATGAAATATAAACACATACACAGGTATCCTTAGTATCTTCCCTCCTATAGATATAGCGATTTTGGTTTAAATGACATAACCATGGCTAGAATTTTATTTAATGTTTTCCCTTAACCAAGCATTGTCCTATGACCCTATGAACACTGCACATGTCAATTTTGCTGCCATCGACATGTGCTATGCTGAGGTATGGATTTTCGGTAGACCCTACAACAGTATATTCCTATCCATGATTTTAAGTAATGTATTGATGGCCGCTGTTGCCATTTGATTACATGTTCCTTTCATAACAGCTGCATTAATATGCCTCCTGAGGACTGATGACATAGGACGATGCTATGCATATCACTGACTTACTAAGGCATGTGTTTATGCGGTGGAGTATATCAACATTTTACACAGTTCTCATTCAACCATCACAGTGACACCTGCAGTATGGCTCAAGTATACATGTGTATACCTACCATCATTAAATGCTCTCTGAGATATATCAGTATAACATCATACTGATTACATGGGCACAAATATCTTGTTTCATCCACATGTTGTAATGCTGTTATATACACAAAGATATAACTAGTTCAAATTCATTTGCAACATTGGTAAATTCATTGTATGCATAATTGCCTTGCAGTTCACAAGGATTGTTGAGGTGGTCCCCAGTGGCATTGTGTGACTGTCAGCATTTGTGTCAGTAACTGTTCTGCATGAGCCACATCCAACTCATCTCTAATGTGTCCATATATGGCATCAGGCCACTCAGACACAGCTTTCCAATGAAAAATATACAGGACTACGATGTGCAATTGATATAGTTATGAGACAAATAGAGTTGTAGGACTGTCTGAACAGTTCTTCTGTGTGGCAAGTGATGCATATCCATAATTGTATTTGGAGGTGTCCAAATCATTTTTTAAATAATTATGAAATGTTAAGGGGAATACACAATTAAGAACAGAGGTGTTTGTGGATGGCAATATCCCTACTCAATCACAGGAAATAAACAATCTGCTAGCTGAAAGATTTGGCTCTAGCTTCACCCCCCCCCCCGTCCAAACTGGACATCACCCAAAGTATACATGCAAACATTATTCAGCTTATTCTCAAGACAACAGCTCGTCTGTGCAATCTCTTAGGCTAAAACACTGCATCAACAGGCCCTGACAACATCCAAGGTTGCCTTTTCAATAACTTCAAACCTGATCTAGCAGACACATTCGGATCCCTACTTAACCACAGCTACCACACAGGCTATGTTCTGACAGAAGGGTGTACAGCAACAGTCATCCATCTGAACAAGGGGGGATAATCACCTGACCCAAGGAATTATAGACCCATAAGCCTGACTCACCTCATCTGTAAGGCAATCAAAATAATCATCATGGTCCTTAACATAAAGGACAGAATCATCAAGGACCTTAACAAAAATGGAAAAAGTAATCCTCCAAATGTGTACTCAACCCATTTTTGATTTGTTAAGGCTGCATCATGTCTGTTAAATCTGTTTGACTTCTTCAAGAAGGTCACCAAGGGCATGGATGAGGGAAAAACTGTGCATTCCGCCTAACTAGACCTGGTCAAGACATTTGACACACATCCACGTCACCAGGTGAGTAATCATATGCGTCACTGACAGGACATGTACTGTTGAAGTGTGTGAATTCACCTCTAGCAAGAAGCCAGTGAACAAGGCCATACCACACAGTTCTATATCAGGCCCTTTCCTGCTTGGTATTTATTTCTCAGATGTTAAGACAAGCTTAGACAGCCTGTGTCTTATCGACTTTGTAGATGGCTGCAAAATATGAACAATCATTGAAGCCATGAACACTATTGATATACTGTAGAAAGTATTAATGCTCAAAAATGACTGATGCCAGAGCCATGGAAACACACTAAATGATCACAAAACATAATTAATTCCTTTATGAAAGCAAATACCCAAGGTAATTAAAATATGGACATCACACTCCTATGAGTACACCCAGTGGTATGTGATCTGGGTACTCATTTAGATAGTAATCAGAACTTCGACTACACTGTGACCACTGTGGTGACACATACCTTTTATGTGGCACAGCTCATAAGTATGTGCAGGCTATCCACATCAAAGGACATTATAATGCCATTGTACTCAGCCCTTGTTACACCAATAATTAAGCAGAATTTACCCTTTTGCATGTACTTCACCACACATCTACAGCAGCTGGATCACCCCCAGAGTTTTTACACAATGAAGATACATGTTGTAAACAACAAGTCATATGGAGAAAGATTGAAAGTCTCATCATTTTATTATATCTTCAACAAACTAATAAGGGTTGATCTGTGTCTGGCCTACAGGGTGACTTCCAATCTGGCCCTGATGGAAATGTTACACATTGTTAATGCAAACTGCACAAGGGTCACTCCTTCCAAGGATGTTAACCAAGCCTCTTACATAATAAATCAAGTTGAAGAGATAGACACATGTCTCATACACTGCTATTTCTTAAGAACATGCTTGCCATTCCTGTAAAGAATAGGCCTTTCCTGACCCCCTTCTTGTGCGGTCTAGAAAAATGTATGGTATTCATAATTGTAAAGCTTTTGTTGAGCCCATTTCCATCATGGATAGAAGCAGTTGCTATTAAATAACATAGCATAGGCACATTCTTGTGTAAACATTACTCCCATAGCTATTGAAAATTGTGTAACTCATGTTAAATATGGCTAGGCTTTTATGGGATCTTGGGACTTTAGCCTAGTACTCTCCTATACACCTATAAACCTATAAAATTCAATTATATCCTAGGTATAGCTATAGTGTGACTGTACAACATCAAGGATGTACCAGTACATCATGTCAGTCTTACAGCTTGATAGTTTTCAGGGACACATATGCAGGCATTTTAGAATTTCATGGTAGTATAAAATTTTACACTGCAATATCAGGGTGACAGTGATCGTGTTGCACATCTTGGGTTTGACACATGCTGATAGAAAGTGTGCTTGATGTATTGTTTGGCATGTGAACAATATCACAGTGACAGTTTCCTTACTCATTGAGTTTAGACTTTGTAGTGCTGTAGTTTCTGTGTACACGGGCATAACTGATGCATTACCAACTGTTTCACATAGTACTGGACCATTCATTATAATGGATCAGTTCTTAAGTCACACATCAGTTGCAGGTCCTACAGACAATATCCATTGCTATTGGATGTGGCAAATCCATGTAATACACAGCTGTGGGTAGGGAATCTACTAATAATAGTGTATTGTTTTTAAATGTTGTTATCCATATGGCCGATATTTATGTCATCCAGGGATGCTTTACTCAAAAGCTTTTGGCACAGTAAGCTCCCAAACATCTTATCAATTATACATAAGTATTCTTTTCAATGCATATGAGATAAGATTGCAGACTTCCCTTCAAGGTGTTCTGCAAGATGCATATGTGAAAAGTCTTTCAGTGATGCACCCAGTAAATACTGAACTCATTGACAGAATTGATGGCATGGGTTACATTCTTGAAGGTGTGGACTGTGGATTATGTGTCATGCAAGCCTCTCAGCTTGGTAGGATGACCCCTAATTTAAACTACGGATGTAACATTGTCCCTCTTAACACCTCCAAAAAGTGGTCTTTTTTCAGGAAGGTGTGTTGAATTCCCCTTATAGATTACTAACAAAATCATTAGAGTTGTACAAGTCCCTACAAGACATGTATAATACTTTACAATCACATATTTTATGTAAATTTCATAGATTAATGGTTGTATTATTTTAAAATTGTCAATGATTGTTGCTGCTTCTAATCTTCTCCATGGGCTTCTTCCTATGTGTCCCTGATTGGTTGAGATCTAGGTTCACATTTCAGTCATATTCAAGCCACTCATTTTGCACACCTTCACAATACACACAGACCCCTAAAGTATATGCAGTCTTGGTAAATGCCGTCTCCAGTGATCATGTCAAGATGTTTATATCACAACCAATCATTTCCACTGATATGTTACTATGTGTAAGTGTCACATAAAATATACTACAGTATGTGATTATATAAGTAAAATACTTGCACTGTAGGTGTAAACAGCAGCATGCACTGTGCTATGTACATATGTGCTTAATGTTATGCTACTGACTTGTCTTTGGAGTGTACATACATTGATATGCCCTTATGTGGTGTACATTACCATATAGCACATGTCATCTTCCTCTTTCTTCATTCCTAACATCCACTTGGGCACTGGAACTTGGGCTCCGTGCCAGTTATTTTACACTAAGATGGTGTGGTCTGCACTCTTGTGTGAGGAGAGGGTATATTCTGCCCTTCTGAGCTGGGAGTTTCTGGTTAAAGGCTTCATCTGCCTGCTTATCTGAACTGTTTCTTTCTGAAATTGGTATGCCTTATTTGCTGTAGAATAGACTGAATTCAGAACTGCTGAATCTAGCTTTGTTTGTATAACTTGAACAGTAATCCAGCCCATCTTTTTTTGGAGAAGGTTCCCCGGCTCCCAAGTGGCAGGAGTGTGCAATTAGAACTTGTCTGATTGAAGACTGCTGGAACGGGGCTCAGTTTTTAGCTTTTTATTGGTTAATTTGTTTAAATCAGTTTGCTCATTTGCTACTGTTATATTAAAAAAAAATACACTTTATGCATCGCCGCTTAGCTAGGGTTAAACTATTCCTGGCGCCATGTCTGCTCTTCATATTTTCCGTTAGAACTAGCTAATTTTTTTAGATTTAACACACAAATCTGTTTTTTTTTTTTTGAGCACAGCACTTGTTCAGAACTCATTGTAAGCACTAAATAAGATGCAAATTACTACAGCACTCAACTTTCTTCACTTGTCTAGAAGAAAACAGTTTTTAGTACTTAATAAATAAGAACCAATCCAGGCATGTCTAAGGGTCAGCTCCCGGTGTTTTCTCCTGTCTACCTGATGAATCTGGGCATCTTGGGGCAATGCAGCAATTGACTCATGTACACAGACAACTCTCTCCTCCTACCACCCAAAACTACAACCTGTGAGAGATGCACTTATATAGCCAAACTGGAAGCAAAACTCTCTTCACCCAAGACTGGGCTAGACAGTCAAGAGGAGACTTGCACCACACCACACTCATCACATAGTCCCTCAAAACCTACACCACAAAAAAACACACACATAGCAACACAAAACACTCACCTACATTTGCGTAGGCTCTAAATAAAAATCTGCTCAAGCAACAGAGACCTGCAAAGCAGGAACTTATACAACCTCCACCCCCAACACAACACAAATGACACATAGCCCACAAACTCAGTGTGCCACTCAACCATAGCCCATAAGGCATAACAACTTAACCAACACTCTAGTCATAGGTGACTCTATAGTCAGGCACACTGATGTTCCACTCACGAGGCTAAACAAGGAGAAAGTTACTGTCAGCTGCCAGTCGGGTGCCAGGATCCACCACGTAATGCATGCACTCAGGTCACTCCACAACAAGTACAAATATGACTCTGTCATTGTCCATGTTGGTGTGAATGACCTGAGATGTACCTCCCTGGACTACATGAAAAGAGACATGGAGGAGCTCTCCGATCTTGTAGCCCAGGCAGGTATGACCCTAGCCCTGAGTAGCATCCTGCCATTACACAGAATGATACCACAGGTCAAGGACAAAATGATAGACTTCAACAATTGGCTAAGCTTCTGGTGTAATTCTAAGGGGATCCAGTATCTGTCTGCCTGGGATGACATGATCGGCAGACCACAATGCTTTGCCAGAGATGGCCTGCATATGCCGCCCTTGGGATTCGGGATACTGGCTAAGGCTCTTGTGACCCCTATAGTGCCATTTTTAGGCAAGTTTCAAATAAATTCACCACCGTAGCAGGTATAAGCAAGCAAAATATGAGGATAATATCTACTCAATGCTAGAAGTCTAAACCTCAAAATGCATTCACTCGAGGCACTGCTTAAAATGGAGAACATCAATATCTGTGCAGTGACAGAGACCTGGTTCAAGGCTCCAGAGAGCACCCCTGCATTACCAGGCTATAATTCATACCACACCTTTCAGCTACCTAACCTAGACCAAAACACTAAAGGTGGAGGTGTGTCCATATTCATTAAGGATATCCACACCTCCAGGCTAGTTGCTCAGCATAATGCGTCAAAGATTATCCAAGCGCAACTAACTCTGGGCAAGACCGCAATCCAAAATGTAACTTGCTACAGATCCTCCACCATGCCCCAGGATTTCCACTCCTCATTTCTTGATACACTGGAAAATATTAGGGTACACCCAACACTCTAATAATGGGAGATTTCAACTATCCCACCATTAAGTGGGAAAACTACTCATGTACCAACTCTTTTGTTCAACGTTTTCTGGAATTCATAAATTCCAACTTCTTGTATCAACTTATCCACATTCCCCACCAGGGGCAGTAATATCCTAGACCTGGTCATTACCAACATGGGCTACCAGTGTTCCACACCAGAGGTCAATTCCTCATTGGTCAGATCCCACCACATACTAATCAGCCTAGACATCCACATCTTGCCCCAACCCCCAACTAGGGAAATCACCGTAAAAAAAATTTCCAAAGCCAACTCCATGCTTTTTAAGACAGAAGTGGCAAACTTCAAGACACCCATGCAGCTGGGCAATAGAGGTACGACTGCTGAATCCTACACAAATGCACTTTATAAGCACTTACACGAGTGCATGGATCATGCTATCCCTAACAGAACCAATATGCTATCCTTCAAAAAAAAGGAAGCCAATCTGGTGGATCCTGCCATAAACAAACTCTACAACACGAGAAAGAAATTCTTGCAAAAAAAGAGTAAAATCCCAATGACTGGAAGAACTCCCTGGTCAGCCTCAGTAAGAAGCTGAGATCCCTCATAAAATCCTCCAAAGATAGTTATGAAAACAAAATCGCCACTGATTCTAAAGACAGCCACAAAGCATTCTATAGCTATGTCAACAATCTCAATGGCAACACTCAGATCTTCTCTGAGTTACAGCACAATGGCACTAAATATACAGAACCAACTGATATTGCCAATATCCTGGCAGATAGATTCAGTGCTAACTTTACCCCACCCACCCTCTAAAGGGCCCATCTCTATACTGGAAGAGTGCAAAGTTCCTGTAATCATGGCTGCATAGGTAAAAAACACTCTCTCCAAGGCCAAGAACACAGCAACCATGGGACCTGACAACATCCCAGGCTGCGTTCTACATGAACTACAGAATGAACTGGCACCCCACCTAAGCACCATGTTCAATCATAGCCTCATCTCAGGCTTTGTGCCCACTGAATGGTGCACATTGACAGTTATCCCACTCCTCAAAGGGGGAGCCTCCGTGGACCCCAGGAACTACTGCCCCATTAGCCTAATGAGCTTGGTCTACAAAGCCATGGAACGTATCATCATGGAACTTATAAACAAAGACATTGGCAATCTCCAAACTCTGGACCCCACCCAGTTTGGGTTTGTAAAAGGCAGATGATGTTTCCTAAACCTGAATGACTTCTTTGAAGCAGTCACCAAAGCCATAGACGAGGGGAATGTGGATCACACAGCCTATCTAGATCTCGCCAAGGCTTTAGACACCATCCCCCACTCTGAAATTATAGATAAACTCACAAAACTAGGTATAAATCCCTATGTTGCAGGATGGGTTGACAACTGACTCACTGACAAAACCCACACTGTGAAAGTAGCAGACTCCAAATCTGACTTCAGACCAGTGACAAGTGGAGTACCACAGGGTTCAGTCTTGGGTCCTTTCCTGTTTGGTATCTACTTTTCTAAAGTACAGGCTAACACAGAAGGTCTTTGGCTAACAAAATTTGCAGATGACTGCAAACTAGGAGCCATAAATGAAACTCCAAATGATGTGGACATCCTACAAAAGGTCCTCTCTGAGACAGATGCCTGGTGTCAAAACTATGGCCTCAAGCTCAATGCCAAAAAAGTGCATTGTCATCTCCTTTGGTAAAAACTCTGCACCCATGAGCTACCACATAGGTGGTAGTCTACTTAACACCGAAAGTGTCATAAGAGACCTTGGGACACAGGTGGGACGCAGGTGGACAGTAGTCTCTCCTTTGATAATCACATCACCACAGTAGTCAGTAAATCCTTCTATGTGGCACACCTCATCACAAAAGGTTTCGCATCCAGGAAAAAAGAGGTAATTGTTCCCCTCTCCTCGTCACTCATTAAACCTATTGCAGACTACAATGCCCCTTTTGGTATGTACCTCACAAGACATCTACAACAACTGGAAAGGCCACAGAAATACCTCACCAAGAGGATTACCAGCCTCAAAAAGATGCCCTACACAGACCGTCTCAAAAAACTCCAGCTTTACTCCATCGCATATTGCCTACTCAGAGGCAATCTCTGCCTAACATACAAAGCTATGTCAAACCCAGAGCTGCTGGACATGCTCAACTTAAAGAAATCCCAATCTCTCTGAGCTACATGCTCTAGGAACCTAAACCTTGTCACCAAAATAAACAGTACATGCTAGAGGGATAGATTCCTGTCCCAGAGACTTCCCATACTCTGGTGCAAACTATTTATCTTTATCAAACAATGCTCCTCATTAGCACTCTTCAAGAAAAATCTTGATGATTCGATGGGAAATAGGAAATTCACCCCAGGGATCACCTCTCGGCTCTGCTCAACAGGGACACAGGAAAATAATTTTCTTGGGTGGCAAAAGCCAGGGTGCCTTTTTGGCTAGGCTTGTATAGGCCCTAGGGCCAATAGCCTAGTAACCACCTATGAACCTATGTTTGTGGACCTTCCCAATATGCACACTTCCCCATACTAGTGTATTTATAATGCATTCTATGTACCAATGATGATCGCAACAAACTTTGATTACAGTTTGCCAACATCATGTTGTAGTGTACATTGCACTGAGTACACTTTTGTATAATGTCTTACTACTGCTGTCATTGCAGTAATTTTAGATCTGGTGATCACTGTGTCTGTTCACTCAACTTTGCAGTTCAAGTTATCCCAAAGGTAAACTTCTCTGTATGTTCTATATGTGTTTGGGCTGCTTTGGCACAGTTTCCTGGCTGGCAACACTGTTGACTGCCATGAAACCTCACTTGTATTTGTGTAGGCAGGATGCGTGGCATGCATATGTGATCATATGCTAATCATCTCCAAAACACATAATCTCTTTGTAGGCTTTTCACTATGCCTACACAGAGTTTATTTGTTCCCATGGTCAGTCTTTGTTTTAATTCTTACCAGAGGTTTCTTCTTTCTGAGTTCTCAATTTACAATTCATTGCTGTAAACTTATTTGTGTAACAACATCAGCTTATGTTCCCATTCTTACAGCATCAGCATAAGATTTTTTCTTATCCTGTTGCTGATGTGGGCCTAGAAAACTAGTTACTCTTTAACAGAGCACTGTGTTCCACTTTATCTCCAAAATCTACTGCTTCTCCTTTTGAAATTGTAATTCCATCTACTTTCATAATGTGATCACTTACTTCACTTCAGCTTGCCTCTGCTCCATTTTTTGTTTCACTTAAATCAATCAAATTCATTTAATCCTGTGTCATAATCCACCAACTATTAACTCTGGTACAATAATTTCCTTACTTCCAATAAGTCCGGTCACCTCTCAGTCTGTTATTTTCCAAAACAGACACTGCTCCATCTCTTATGGCATCCTCCATCTTGGATTTCTCACAACCAAGTCAGCAGCTCTCCTGTGTGCACTCCACATCACCCCCAGTGGTGCTGTTGCAAATTTACAAAACAAAATATTGGAAGGGGGTGCTTTATTATCAATTATATTCACTTTGCCAATTAAAAAAAACATTTAAATCAATTACTTACATACTTAATTTCTTTACATTCATATTTAAAATTATTTACAAGTTTTCAGCAAAAAAGAACTTAAATAATCTGATCTATCCCTTTCATTCTTTTTTCTTTTATAGTTAACCTTAAATCTAAAATATGTTTCATTGTTTCTTGTTCATTACAGTCAACAAATAGTCTTTCCTCCATCACTTTATAGTTCATGTTCCCTTAAACCAGTAACTTGTTTAATAAAATTATCCACAAAAATCCTCTGCTTCATAATTTTTTAAACCGTTTTCTTTTGCCTTTTATTGCCTTTTTAGCTTCTTTTACTTTCCTCCACGGGTACATTAAACAACTTTTGTAGAATCATATTATAGAACACTGTTCTTTTCCCATCAACCATACTTTCAACTTCCATAATTTCATTTTGTTGTCATGTTATTTTTCTTCCATCCTGCCCATTTTTTCTTTCCCTGTTTATTTTTTACCAAAATACATTTTTTATATTTTTTAATATGGTGTCATACTTATAATTTCTTTTTTGTCTTTCTTTTACCTTTCTCATTACCTAAATTAATTCTAGAGATGCAAAATGCACCTCTGGATTATTTTGTTTTAATTCAAACCACCTTCTTTTTAAAAAACCTCTAATAACTTTCTCCTTTTGTGGGGAAAACATATATATATATATATATATATATATATATATATATATATACATATATATATATATATATATATATATATACATATATATATATATATATATATATATATATATATATATATATATATATATATATATATATATATATATATATATATATATATATATATATATATATATACTTCCTAAATATACTATTTCCTAATATGTAAGTATTCTGCAAATATGTCTTTTTCCAAAATTAAAAATAAAAACCTTGATCATCAAATGTCACTACCAAAAGCATTTTTCTTTCTTGTGAAATATATTCCATGTATTTTTTTATCTCATCAGAACCCTTACCTTTATTCTGATTAACTGCAGACCAGCTTTATTAAAAAAAGCTTTTTAATCCTTATTATGATTTGACTTATCCCTCCCTTGTTTTATGTCAATAGAGCTAAATCATCTGCATATGACTGACCTATTTATAATATAACATTTTCTTCCATTTCACATTTTGCCTCCCTCATTTCATGCATGTATGTCTGTACTACTGTTCACATTATTAACCACCTTCTCATCTGACATTCCTGTTTTACTTTTCTCTTAATTCTTATTTTTAACCATCCATCCATTCGTCATAACTTGTACTCATCCGTTTTCTTTTTTTTTTTTTTGCATTAATATTTTTTCTCCTTTGATATTCGCCTCTGAAATCTGACATATTGATTCATGACTGACATTATCAAAGGCTTTAGTTATGTCACATGATATCCATCTTGCTTCTTTACTTTCTTTCAGTACCATTCCTGCAATTTATTTGACTATAATTACCATTTCTTTCACATTTCTTCTTTTTATACCATATATATCTTCTCCACCTATCTCCTCCAATACTTTCTCAATTATTTAATAGTATTTTCAAAAATATTTATAGAAAGCATTCCTAGTGATACCTTTGTATATTTTCTTTTCTACCTTTTTCATATAATTTTACCACTCTATGACATATATCTTCTGCCATTATACCCTCCTTCATCCATTTGTTTAATTAAACAACAAAAAATCTTTCATCTTTATTCATTCCTTATAATACTCATAACTTACACCATTTTATCCTGGCACTGACTCATTCTAACCTTCTTTTATCACTTTATTTCTTCTGTTGTCATATTCCCTAAGAAATCTTTTACCATCTCCATAATATCTTCCTGTTTCATTTTATGTCTCATTTGCCAGCTAAAATAGCATACATTCATAGGTTCAAAGTTTCATAGGTTCATAGGTGTGTACTAGGCTAATGGCCCCGGAGCCTTTACAAGCCTAGCCTATAGGATTACTCTGGCATCATGCCGCCCGACCTTAGTTCCCAGTGCCTCATAAAAAAAAAGGGTATGTTGCAACGATTCCTATAACACCAGCAACTTTCACCATGTATAACAGCAATATTTCACATATGGCCCTGAGTTTCAGCCTCTTTCCTCCACTTATAT
Source organism: Protopterus annectens (assembly GCF_019279795.1). Lineage (NCBI taxonomy): Eukaryota > Metazoa > Chordata > Ceratodontiformes > Protopteridae > Protopterus > Protopterus annectens. The sequence goes on from NC_056725.1 coordinate 283,861,176, forward strand.
ACCAGGCTTTGTCCAGATGTCATGCAGTAAGAGGTTGATAGGTATGGTCTATCATTATTTAGTGCTGACATTCCTGCTATCATTCCAGTGATGTTGCGGACTCCCAAACAAGTTGTGGGGTAGTGTCCATATATATGAGGGCTACAGCTGGACAACATGTGTGATCCTATACAGTCAAGAGATCAGTGTATAGAGAACACTGTTATATGCCCTTGTATGATGACTTATGGAGAGGGGTATTAAATGTTTTTAACGTAGGCTATTAGAACATGTGAGGAATATCAGTAATAAGAAACATAAAGGTAAATGGCTGTACATTTGCATACATTTCACCATGGATACAGTGGTGGATTAGAGCTTACTGTTTTGCACACAGTTCTGTTTGATAGTGTGATAGTACCATTTTAAGTTAAGCATTGTTATGTAATGGATACATTTACATTGTGACAATTGATACTTTTCCCCCTAGGGGTTGACTACAGAGTGTAATTGGAGGAAGTTGAACTACATCTGTAATTAAGTGCTGTTTGATTCTTGCCTTCAAGGCAAGTGTGTTTTTTACTGTTGTACTACTTGAAGGCTTTAGCCTAGACAGCAAAGTATCTTATTTTTTGCGGATTACTGTATCATATGTTTTCTTTGATAGTTGCATTAATCAGTTATGTATTTCAAACACCTAAATGCTATAAGAAATAACATAAACAACTGAAATAGTACACAAATAAACATGTATATGTATGCAAAATGCGTGGTGTCATGTCCTTTGCATTTTGGATGGGTATATTGTTTTCAGGCAATAATTCTCATTACTAGGAAATAATCAGACTGGCCATTTGAAAAGGTGGCAACTGTAGGAATAATGGCTGTTTGATATTCTGCACATCCTCTATATATACTCTCTTTATATATATTTTTATTTATATTTATTTATATGTATTTATATATTTATATGTGTGTGTGTGTGTGTCTATATATATATATATATATATATATATATATATATATATATATATATATATATATATATATATTATATATATATATATATATATATATATATATATATATATATAAAATCTGGACACATGATTGACTAGCATATGTCCGAATCACAAAACATCGAACACACATACACGAAAGTGCTTAACATCGACAAGCGCTTCTGTGTATGTGTGCCTGTTTCATAGATCGGACTACAGTGCGGGTAAGGGAAAATTCCCTTTTCCCTACTGTAGTGCGATCTCGGAGTGAAAATAATAAAGTGGGGGGTTGTGGGGGGTGCAAGGGGGCGAAGTCCCCCTGCAGAAATATAGATTTTTCTTTTAAACTACACATACACGGAAGGACTTTTCGATGTTAAGTGCTTTCATGTATGTGTGTTTGATGTTTTGTGATTCGGACATATGCTAGTTGAGCATGTATCCAGATCCCATATATACACACACACACACACACACACACACACACACACACACACACACACACACACACACACACACACACACACACACACACACACACACACACACACACACACACACATATATAAATATATAAATACATATAGATATATATAAAGAGAGTATATATAGAGGGTGTGCATTTTGAATGACTATCCCTGACAAAAGAAAAGTAAACTTTTGACTGTCTTGAAGAAGCATCCACATTTGTCCAAAAAAGAACCTTTTAAATCAACCTGAATTCATGGATTTTTTAATGAACTTAAAAAGACAAGCTTCAAAAACTTAGTGGACTATTAAAGAAAAAAGAAACCCAGAGACAAATGATTATACATAACTTCACATTTCATGCAAGTTTTTGTTTTCTCTCTTCTAAATAATGTGGAATCATACACAGAAGGTAATGTGACTTTCTTTTTCTCTCCTATTATCTTTCCCACAACAATGCTAACTGTATAGATTATATATATATATATATATATATATATATATATATATATATATATATATATATATAGATTACTCAAAATTCAGGTAAATTGAAATCTTATCCAACTGCAAACTACTATTTTATACTTTTATCTCTTTATATACATGGCATACCACTAGTGAAATGGCATAAAATCACTTACTCATTATATATATATATATATATATATATATATATATATATATATATATATATATATATCTTTTATATCCTATAATTATTTCCTCATGCATGTGCCTTCCCTCTCTGTTTTAATCCTAGTGTCATAGCATTTAATCTCTGCTGGAGGGAGAAATGCTTGTGTGTGTTAGTGACATTTTATTATTATATATATACATTTACTATTTAACTGAACTTCTCCAATGTGCTCCTTTTAGCTAATATATATTATAGCTGAGTTTAGTTGGTAATTTGGAGCCTTTAATTTAAATAGTCATTTTCCAAGTTATGCTTAAAAGCTTCACTTCACTAGAAAATTCCCACCTACTTACTTTATTGAATGTTTTTATTAAAATTTTAAGATAAATAATATAGAAATATGTAATAATAATACAAAATCACCTGTAGAAAGCAGATGTAAACAATTATGAACAAATGAGCAAAAAACTAACATAATAACTATTTACAAGGTCTCTGCCCATTAATCGATTGAATCAAAACAGTTACATAAGAATTTGTTGAGGAGGGAAAAATAGACAATCAACTTATTGTCTTCTTTTTCAATAGTCTTTTAAGGTTCATCCATGAATTTAATGCAGAGTTCTGTTTAGAAGTTCTTTCTTTGATAGTTAAAATCTCCATTTGACAAGTTTCAAATGCAATGTTGTAGAATTATCTCATAGTTGGGCTTGTATTACTTTATCAGTTTCTTATTATCAATTTTCTCACAATTGTTAAAAGGGACCAAAGAAGAGGAAAATCAATTTTCCTAACACATGAAGGAAAAGGGGCATTAAACAAGATCAATGAATTACTTAAATGGAAATTATCATTGAAAAGAGCCTGTCGAAAAGAACTAATATAAAACAAAAGGTTTTAATCACATCACATTCACAGATCATATGTTTCCAGTTTGCTATGACATTTAGATTACATCTCTAGCAACTAATTTTTTTCTAGTTATCATTTCCATTTGATGTGGTATAATAAATTCTTTATGCAAACATTTCCATCTTAGTGATCTCGTAGTTTGAAAAGATAATGTAAGTATTATTTTTTTCTCAAATTCACTTGGAGGATAATCATTTATACCTACTTACTTTTTTGATGGAACTTTGATAACTTTTGTCACAATCTCAAGCTTCTAAAGGCTTCATTTAGCTCACAGACTCATGAGAAATAATTTGTGCCATTTTCCGAAAAGTAGGCATGACCTCTGAACCTGTTTCTCTTCATTGAACTCTAACAGCCAGTCATATTCAAGAAAGTTTCTTTGAACTGTGTTTTCATTCATTTAGCAACTATATTTTTATCTAAAAAATCTTAAAAGCATATGTTTTACTGTAAATAGTGATTTATTTAATCTGAATTGCATTTATATTTAAATAAGAATTGCAAATATGTTTCTGATAGTGACAGTTTTAAATGCATAATTTTTCCTGTCTGCTTTAATGACATTACAGTCCTGTATTCACTCATAGCAACAAGCAATTAATAGGATTAATCAATATGTCTTAGTTAGTCTGCTTGGATAAAAAGAATTTTAAGAAATTGTATACAGCTTCATGTCCTTAGTTCATGCACACATAGTATATTAAATTGCATTTTTCCTTTTCTATGTTTTTAATGTGCATGCAGTTTCCCTTCTGCTTGCTATTAACATGCAGTAGTTAGGAATTCCCACTAGATGTCAGGAGAGGGTTACTTTGTGACTTCTATGAGAGGTATAGTAAGCCTGAATACAGTATACCATGTAGAAGGTTATTAAACCATATAGTTTTATTTTCAAACTTAGAGATTTTATGTTGTCCATAACAGTTTTAAAATATGTATTTGTCATAATGAATCAAAGAATGCACTTTTCATTTTTGCTTATAATAGCAGACTCCATCAAATGTTTATATTTAACATTATATCTATTAATGTCAATGAGTTGAACAACCCCATGAAAAGGAGTAGTGTCAACAAATATTTAATGCTACATAAACCAGATTTTGCATTCATTCAGGAATCCCACTTAGCAGAAGATCTAAACAAATAGCCTTCAATGATTATAAGATTTTGGTAAGTTCAAACTACAACAACAAAAGAAGAGATGTCCTAATTTTAGAAAGTAAATCAATGAGAATTCCAGAAATAGTTGACTCATACTCAAGCAATGATGGCATGCTTGCCTTAGTCATACTAAAACTAGATAAAAGGATGTACACTTTTGGAAACACCTACTGAATACCAGGTATTGGGACATAAGCTGTGAAAAAAATATTTAGACATAGCTTGTGTATAATAACAATACTGTTTTAACGTGTCATCAATGACATACGCTATATTGAACATCAAGGGGAAGCATGATCATTTTCTCATATAAGTAAATGTGCATAACAAGTCATATAATTGCTTTAACTTGCATTGTGGTTTTGTAACCCATCTTGACCATACATAATATTTAA
>NC_056725.1:283870734-283903234 GCF_019279795.1 Protopterus annectens
ACCTAAATTTGCGAAATACACATATGAAATCATATATAATGATTTGACATGGGAAACAGTATTTCAAAATTTTACAAAATATTGATAAACTATAAAACAACACCCAAAACCTAATACTGGAAATATATAAAAAAGGACACTCAATACAGTTAACTGAAGATATTAAAACAAATATCTTATTATCGATAAAATATACATCCTTTACACAATACTGGAAAGTTTTTAATTGGAAATGCTTGCACAGAGCATTCTTAACCCCAGATAGAATCAGTAAAATTAGTTCTTCCATAAAATGATATGTTGGAGATATGAGCAAGTACACAATGCAGATTAAAAACCACATTTTCTTTGATTGTGTTAAAATTAAGCCATTTTGGAATGTTATTAATTACTTTCTACAAGCTTTATTTAATGAATCATTTTATTTAACTGAAGCTCTTGGATTATTAAATGTGAACAAATGTCCTCATTTGAATAGGTCAAACATGTTCCTAGTATGGACTATACTTGCAATTTCAAGGAAGTGTATAACAAGAAGATGGAATACAAACACAATACCAACTTTGGAAGACTTCTACAGCCTACGGAAGACCACAGCATTATTGGAAATTAAAATTGCAGAACTAAGAATTTATCCAAAGCCATTTATCAACAACCCTTTGGGAAAAGTCTTATTGTTGATTGACACTATACAATAATTGATCAGACATTCTGATAATGGACATACTTATATAGTAACTGTATACATTAAGATCCATTATGGTGTCAGGCTAATGTAAATAGTATACATAGTTATTTAAGATCGTATGTATAAATACTACGGAATTCATTCAAATGTATTTGAAAAATAAAATAAAAATATGAGAAAAAAAAAACATTTAGACACCATAACATTAAAGTCCAAAAATGAGTTACTATTAGCAGGTGACTTTAATTGTATCTTGTCCTACACTGATATCACAAACTCTAAGTCCTTCAAGATGTCCCCTCTTGCCAAGTACTTGAACAACTACATAAAAGACAGAAACCTAATTGACATTGATAGTATAAAAATATTATCCTCTGTGAAGTATTCTCACTATTCTTACAGATTTGACACACAGACCAACATAGGCAAAGTCTTTGTAACTAATTCTTTACTGTCCAAAACAGATAATGTAATGCTAACATCATGCTCTGTGTCTGACTACAGTGCTATCACCTTCAAAGTAGCACTTAATACTGACCCCTTAAACTTCTGCCAAAGACTACTTGATTATCTAGTAACAGTACAAGGATTTAAAGAATGGTTTCCAGATGAAATAAAGCTTAACTTAGACACCAATAATAATGGAGAGGTTTCATATATTATCCTGTGAGGAACTTTAAAGGTAGTCTTACATGGTAAAGTCAAAAGTTTTTATATAAACAAACGGAAGGAATGGGATAAAAACTAGTAGACATACAAAAAGAAAATGAACTAAAACTAAAACTTACAGCAAATGACAAATCTGCATTAGCTGACATATGCAAACTGAAAAAGGAATATCAGGATATCATGCAGCATAAAATATCAATACATGTGGAAAAAAGCAGATTACAGTCCTACTCAATTAACCTCAAGAGTATTCACACAATTGTAATTATATCTAAACATTTAAATGAGAAAAGTCATATAAAAGTAAAAAATCAGATCTAAAAAATACTGTTTTTTTAAAAAAAATACAAGAATATTAATAATAATAAGTCATCTACAAGTGAAAAAAAAGTGCAGGCAATTTTCTTGCTAAGAATATTCAAAAGAAACTATCCAAACACAATATTAATAACATAGATGCACCCTTTTCCTTTAAAGAATTAAAGGAACAAATAAAAAATCTTAAGACAAAAAAGGCACCAGGACTGGATGTTTTTTCTTACCTGATAACATCTTAAAAATCTTACTCAATGCATTCCAAGAAGATAAAACAACAGCAAACATCCCTCCCTCATGGAAATATTCTATCATCTCTCCCATCTTAAAACCATATAAAGAGCCCAACCTTTGTACATCATACATGCCAATTTCTTTGCTTAACATTAACTAGAAGATATTCATGTCTATCTTAGCAGACGGATTAAATAATATTGTTTTAATATTAATTTATGAAGACCAAACTGTGTTTATTAAAAACAGAAAGGTGCAAGACAATGTAATTAAATTACTGTCCTTAATGGACTTAGAAACAAGAAAAAAATAGCTTTCACTTTTAAGCCTTGATATAGATAAAGCCTTCAACTCCCTAAGTTGGCCATATCTGTTTAACGCTCTGCAAAAATACAATTTCTTCCCAAACTTTATAGGATTAATTAAAAAAAACTATATGAAAAGTCCAGACCCTCTGTAAAGATTGGATTTTATCTATCTAGTCCATTGGAAATATTAAGAGGGACTCAACAGGGGTGCCCCCTCTCCCCATTATTTTTTGCCCTGGCTATTGAGCCTCTTGCTAATTATGTTTGAAATAATGCCAGCGTTAAAGGATATAAAGTGTCAGACAAATTATCCACCAAGATACAACTGTTTGCTGATTACCTACTGATAATTTCTAATGATACTGAAAATTCAGTAGACCACCTATTACATAATCTAGACTTCTATGCTTCTATGCAAACATATCTGGCCTAAAATAAATCACAACAAAACACAGGCACTTCTAGTGAATAAAAATGTTACTATGAAACTTAGATCAAAAAGAGACATAGAAAGGAAGGGCATTAATATTAAATATCTAGGTTTCATTATTGAATGTAATTATAAATATAACTCACATCTAATTACCAACAGCAAATAAACACAATTACCAGTCTAATAGACAGTTGGAACAAACTCCTCTTCACATTTGCAGACAGACTAACTTTAATCAAAATTATACTGTTACCTAAAATGTTATTCATTGGCCAAACTCTAATAATTCCCCCACCTGTCAAAATTAAACAGGAAATTAATAACTTATTACTTAACTTCCTTGGTATCCCAAAAAAACAAGAATTTATCTTCTCTGACAAAACACAAGCTGGGATGAAGGAGGTATAGGGTTTCCAAATATTGATTTTTACTTAAACTTAACATTTATTAACATAGTGCTGCTTTGGAATAATACTTCTTATACATCATACTGGAAATCAATACGCAAAGCCTTACTTCTTAATAGTGATATGACATTGCTTGAACCATATACTCAAATACATACAAACATCTTTATATGGATTTTAAAAATATACATTCAAAGTGAAAGGTCAAAACTTGTTCTCACACCTCTTATAAACTAAATATTGCTGCTGTTTAAATAGCATTTGTTTTCTAATCAATTAATTAAGAATTTATTAATAAGTATGTTTCCCATTGCTTACGCAAATGAATGTTTCATATTTTTGATAATCTGAAAATGTTAGAATTTAAGAAGGATGACCTATTATATTGGAATTGATTTATCTCAGCTAATAAAATATGTTCTGCAAGCTATTTGATCAGCAGATATAGTTTGCAAAATTGCAATGGGCTGGACATCCAAACTTGTAAGGATTTTATATATACTAAGCTCACACCCTCTTTAGAGGCATACAATAAGAGTAACTTAAAAATCTTGGATTTTATATCAACAATTATTAATAGCTCACTCAGGAATACTTTAAACATATCTGTTATTTATAAAATTCTCAGAAATGATTTTAGCAAAATGGATGTTTCTTTTTGGAATTATGCAAGTGCGGTTAATTGACAATTATTCTCAGAAAAAGACAGAAAAACTTTGTTTACAGTTGATGAAGGAAACTACATCTTCCTTGTTCTGGCATGTATGCACATGGAAAATGTTACATAAATGTTTTCTCACTCCACATAGACTACCAATAATGTACAAGAAAGATAAAATAAAATGCTGGAGATGTGGACACCCCAATGATAACTGGATGCATATGGTTGTTAATTGCAAAATAATTTCCCCATTTTGGTTAGACTTCAAATATCTTTGTAAACCTTTGTGGAATGACAACTGTACAATTTATGACTTCCTTATCCTTTTCAATGTTCCTGTTTCGGAAGTCATTCCCAAAAAACAAACATTTTTACTATGGTCTATCCTCTCTATAGCAAGGAAAATTGTTGTTAAAAATTAAAAATCCCAATTTACTCCTGTCTTTAAGTTGTGTTTAATCATCTTGTAAAATACATTTCTAAGAATGAGATTGCTACTATAAAAGCAAGGACTAACAACACAACACATCATTTAATTGCTTGGATAAAATTGTTCAATCTGTTAGAGAAATATTAAGTGTTCAATGTACATTGCTTTTTTAGTTGTTATGACCATTGTGTATTGTTTTTTTTTTCTTGTTACTATACGGATAAGTTATTGTGTTATAAAATGAATAAAAACATTTTGGAAAAATGTTCTGTCTTGTTTTCTCTTATACTGCATATTAGGTTTTCCAGGCAATTTGGATATAGATAATCTGCACAAAAAAAAATTGCATCCCTTTATTTATTTATTTTGTAATTTTCATATCTCCTCACTATATCTTTTTTTATTCATTTCATGGTCTTTCCATGGGTCAACAAAGTAACAGTTTTTCATTATACTAATATACCATTCCTTCCTTTCTTTTTATTACAGTCTTTCTTATGTTTCATAATACAATTTTATTCTGATATTCTTTTATTTCATCATTATTAATATATTTACTTATTTTCTTAACTTCCATTCCTTCCCATACATCCTTATATTTATAATACATTATCATTTCTATCAAATTTCTTTCTTCCTTCATAATACATTTTAACAGTTTGTATAAAGTTAATGATGATGCATGCACAATAGGATTAATTAAACATGGGCCTCCCTGTTCGACTTTTATATATAATGTTCCTCTTTTCATCAGGTTCAGTCTAGTATCCTAAATAAATGAAAATATTAACATCATTAGTTCTTTTTCATATTTTACTGGCACCACATGCTATTTTACCTAATGTCATACTATTGATTAGATGTGCTTTCTTTCTGTATGGAAACCTATATTTTTTCCAAAACATAAATATTTCCTTTATTTCTTTCATCACTTTTCCCATTGTACCTGTTTTTATTAATTTTCCCAAATTTAACTCTTAGTGCATTTATGTAATTGACATTAAATTCCACACCTCCTATTTTTCCATTAAAACCAAACCCTTTACTTTTTTCTTTATTTATATTTAGTCAAATTCTTTCCAACATTATATCTAATTTTAAGTTTACTGTTTCCATCCATAGTGTATTCTTTATAATTATTACAATATGATCTGCATAAGTGTACATTATTCACAGTTGTACTTCTTTAACCATGTTATAATCTCCATTTTGTTAATTTCAATCATTATTATATTCATAACCAACAAAAAAATGTAACTACTTACTGGACACCCCTGTCTTGTTCCACTTTCTATTTTTATTTCTTGCCCTATCCATCCATTCATACTTACTTTCAAATGTTTTCTCACACACTGATTTAATTAGATTTAAAATGTTTTTACTTATATTGTATGCTTGCAAAATCTCCCATAATTACTCATGGTGTAAGCTATCATAAGCTTTACTTATGTCTCCTATCATAATTTTTGTCTCTACTTTCTTATTAATAAAGTTGTCAATTACTTCTCTTATTATCCATAATAATTCTTGACTTACAGTACCTTTTCTCCAAAATATATTTTGATCATATATTTTCTCCATCTTACCTTGTATTATTTTTCCAATCATTCCTATAAATATTTTGTAATCTGTCTTATTCAATGTTATTGCCTCCAGTTTTTTTATGTCATCACTAATCCATTTATTGACATAAACTTTATTACTCCAGTACAAATTTCTTTATAGTTAATCCCTTTTTCTAGCCATTCATTCATCACCTCTATAAACATTACTTTTGTCAATCCTCCATTTCCTTATACATGTTATAGTTGATTCCATCTCTTCCTAATGCAGAGTTCATCCCCTGGATTCAGCAAACGTCCATGCAGGAATAACTTATTCCTGCATGAAAATGACCGTGGATGTTCAGCACGGCAGTGTGCCATGCATATGTATGAAGGCATGCTGCCATGCTGTAAACGGACACGGGTTTGTGCACAAGTGCAGTGGGGTGTGCCTGAGACCAGTGCTCTCACAAATACACATACCCCCTTCACACTAGGATTGCCGTACAGCAATTTAAAATGAGTGAGAATGCTCATAACACCCCCATCCTGTCAGGGTAAGAAATCTGGACAATGCTATAAGGGAAAATCATTCATACAAAGCCAGAAAGTTGCTAGAATAACAGGTTCAGCATTAGCATGGATATTCTGAAGGGTAAAAATAAAAAAACACAACAAATAAAAACTTTTCTTTGAGATATGCAATAAAGTTTAAGCATAGCTGCATGGGCATGCCCGTTGCTTAGCTATGCTTAGCCCAGGTTAAACAGCAGGATAAGTTAAAAAGCAGTGGATATCCAGTGTAAGCATAAGTGCAATATTGTAGCAGTTAGAGTGTATGCCTTGCATATAGTCATTCATAGGTCAAGCCTCACCAAATCCAATTCCATTTTGTATGTGTAAACATTACAATTGTAATTTATTTGTATATTTATGTAGGAAGTAACTTATTTTTCTCAACCAAAGTAGTGTATTAGTCCCAGATGTGAGGTGTCAGTGTAAAAAAGTAGTGAAACCCCCATATAAACACAAGTGTCCCATACAGGTGTAGTCAGACAAGAATAAATTAATTACAGCACATTGGGGGATGTCAGAGAAGGTAAATAAATCTATATTATGTAATGAATTATGAATCAATCCCATACAGGTGGTAGACCATTATAATAAAACATAAGCAATGCTAAGCACTGCACAGCTATGCTGACCGGGTGTAAGCATTGCGTACATATGAATACTAAGCAATGAATAGCCTAGCTAAGTGGATTTGCCCATTGGTAAGCAATGCTGACCCTGCCCCTTTAAGCACTGCCAACCTTAGCTAAGCAGGTTTGCCCATAGCTTAGCTTAGCTCAGCATTTTCAAAACCATCCAATCATGGCAAAGGGTAGGAAATCAGCTGTATTTAAACCCCACAGGCAGGAATACAGCTCAAAACTGGTTGTAGCTCTCCACTGTAGGCACTATGGCAGGTGTTGGAGAGGGCATGCACTTTTGGGTGCAGTGCTGGGGCATATAGGAGTCCAAGGTCATGGTAGGACTCCTGGTAAAATACCATCACATGAGACTGCTACAGTACCAGTACCAGGGCTCCTGATATAAAGCAGAAGCCTGGGAAAGTCTCACCCATGATCTTACAAGTGCCACTGGTATCCCTTGGACTGGTGATCAGGTCCAGCACCACTATGCCAACTTGAAATGGAGGAAGAGGGAGCTCATGGAACACTGGGTCTATGAAGCAAGAGAGAGGGGAGATGTCCAGGCAGTGTGTAAGCATTCATAGCAATAACTGTTTACCAAAGTCCTACCTGTGTATGTCATGGATAGGTATGCATAAATGTTTCTCTATTTTCATTACAGCTGTAGCTGAGTGGGCTGTGGACCAGGAAGCCCATGCCAACACATTGCAAATGCTACGTCGCAAGGCTGGTGAGTAACAATCCTGCTTGTAGAGTCATACCAAATAAATATAGAGGAGTAAAATGTCACCTGGCAATATAAAAAATGTATATGGTTTCTACTGAATATACCAGACAATATGACAGTAATAGTCCCATATAGGTCATATTTAAATAAAAGTGTAACTGCCTGACAATACAGTTTTAAATCCTGGACTGGTTGTGTTTACTCTGGTATAGTATGGCCTGACATGTTGCATTCATCAAGATCTGATATCCAAATAGCACTGTTGTGTCAACCAGTGCTTTTCACACTGTGCTACATGAAAAATATGTCTAGGAATGTCTATATAAGAATGCTGTAATTACAAGGTCAGATTGTACAACCAAGACAGACAGACAGAAAACACTGAAAAAGAGACAGCAGTTTCTTAATAGCTCACTCTGATGAAACACAACTTGTTGTATTTTAAGCAGACACAGCTATGGTTCGAATTCCATGAGTGATATCAAGCTGTATGCGTAAGCATAATTTTAACTAGGAATCTGGGAATATGTGTACAAGCAGTTAGTGTTAACAAACATTCCCTCCACAGGTCTACCATGTAAGAGAAGTAGAATGTAGCTATAAGATGATTGAAATATACACTGTTTACAAACATACCACTGCCCAAACCAAGGCCATAGGGTATTGTAATAATACCTGTAGAGTAATGATTAGAGCAATGATCATTAAAGTTGTGAGTACTGCAAGGATATACAGGTTGTTAATTTACATCTCTCCTCCCACCCCCACCATATCTTCAACAATAATCTAAACAAACAAATCAATGGGTATGTTTTACAGCAAACCTACTGTTGGGACATCTGACCTATTGCTCAACAAATACTGAAATGTGTTTCTATTTATGTTCCATGTTGAAATACTATCATTGGTGGCCTGTTGCTATCAAAGCAACATGCATGTTGTTGTAATGGGAACTGTGGTTCCATATTTGCATATGTTCTGTTTGCTATGCAACTGTTCCAAATCTGCTGTTTTGGGTTAATGGGAATATCTATGCATGCTGTTATAACTAATCCTGGATTGTGTTGACTATTACTAACCCGCATATGTTCTAAAACTAGAACACAATAGCATGTTTGAGAAGGCTGGTCCCAGTGGACCAACCTCTCCTACCTCAACTGGCCATGGCACAGGGCCCCCGCATGTCTGGGACCCACCCTGGGACCTCCTCGTCCACTGGTCCTGCACCACCTTCGGGTGGTACCGCCTCAGGGGATGGGGGCTCACCTCCCCGGGAGTGGTCATGGTCAGGATACTGACACCTGAAGCCAGGTCCGGGGATTGGTGTGTAGCGAGCTCCAAAAGGAGTTTGGAGAATATGGGAACACTTTGTAATCCCAAAATTTTGAAATACCGAATTTCAGAATCCTGTGATTATAAAGCCGAAAGCTCAAAAGTTCAAAACCCCAGAAGCGCGAATTTCAAAATCCTGAAGTACGGAGATTTTGAAGTAGCGCTTCTGGTGTTGTGCTGTGTAAAGGGATAGCTGGAAGTTCAGGAAAGTATTTATGTTTAAGGGTTTTGGTTAGGTGCATTAGTGTGTGTCAGTGTGTTTGGCTACTGTGATCTGTGTGTGCGAATGAACTGTAGCTTGTATGGTGGTGTTTTTGTGTGTTTGTCTGTGTAATGCGACCTTGGAGTTAGTAAATTTAAGTAGGGGGTCTAGAGGGTACAGCCTGCTTGCATATATCATAGGTTTGAGTGTTTGTGTGTTGGGGGAAGCAGTGTGCATGTGTGTCTGTGGTGTATGATTAGTGTAGTGTCCGTGATAATAAAATTTGTGCTTCTGGAGTTTTGAGGTTGTCAGGTTTCGGTTTCATGATCTCAAAATTCTGAAATTTGATATTTTAGGATTTCAGGATTATAAAGTGAATCTATATATATATATATACATATATATATATATATATATATATATATATATATATATATATATATATATATGAGTCTACTATACATGGTCAACTTTTCACAAAGTCAACTTTCACAAGGCCGAGACCATATGATCAACTTTTGAAAAGCCGACCATGGGGCACCGCTATTGCTGTATAGTGCAGAATGAAAATTTCCTTTCTCCTCACTGTAGTGTGATCTCGGAGTTGGTATATTTATGTTATGGGGGGTGTGGGGTGCTTGCCCCCCTGCTTATAGTTTTAAGGCAAGTGCTCATTGTGTTTTTTGTGTTTATTTTACATGGTCAGCTTTCTGAAAGTCAATACTTGCGGTCTCGGCCATATGAAAGTCGACTTTGTGAAAAGTCAACCATGTAAAGTAGACATATATATATATATATATATATATATATATATATATATATATATATATATATGTGTGTGTGTGTGTGTGTGTGTGTGTGTGTGTGTGTGTGTGTGTGGTGAATGTGTGTGTGTGTGTTTGTGTGTTTTACTGTAAATAGTGATTTATTTAATCTGAATTGCATTCATATTTAAATAAGAATTACAAATATGTTTCTGATAGTGACAGTTTTAAATGCATAATTTTTCCTGTCTGCTTTAATGACATTACAGTCCTGTATTCACTCATAGCAACAAGCAATTAATACGATTAATCAATATGTCTTTGTTAGTCTGCTTGGATAAAAAGAATTTTAAGAAATTGTATACAGCTTCATGTCCTTAGTTCATGCACACATAGTATATTAAATTGCATTTTTCCTTTTCTATGTTTTTAATGTGCATGCAGTTTCCCTTCTGCTTACTATTAACATGCAATAGTTAGGAATTCCCACTAGATGTCAGGAGAGGGTTAGTTTGTGACTTCTATGAGAGGTATAGTAAGCCTGAATACAGTATACCATGTAGAAAGTTATTAAACCATATAGTTTTATTTTCAAACTTAGAGATTTTATGTTGCCCATAACAGTTTTAAAATATGTATTTGTCATAATGAATCAAAGAATGCACTTTTCATTTTTGCTTATAATAGCAGACTCCATCAAATGTTTATATTTAACATTATATCTATTAATGTCAATGGGTTGAACAACCCCATGAAAAGGAGTAGGGTCAACAAATATTTAATGCTACATAAACCAGATTTTGCATTCATTCAGGAATCCCACTTAGCAGAAGATCTAAACAAATAGCCTTCAGTGATTATAAGATTTTGGTAAGTTCAAACTACAACAACAAAAGAAGAGGTGTCATAATTTTAGAAAGTAAATCAATGAGAATTCCAGAAATAGTTGACTCATACTCAAGCAATGATGGCATGCTTGCCTTAGTCATACTAAAACTAGATAAAAGGATGTACACTTTTGGAAACACCTACCGAATACCAGGTATTGGGACAAAAGCTGTGAAAAAAATATTTAGACATAGCTTGTGTATAATAACAATACTGTTTTAACATGTCATCAATGACATACGCTATATTGAACATCAAGGGGAAGCATGATAATTTTCTCATATAAGTAAATGTGCATAACAAGTCATATAATTGCTTTAACTTGAATTGTGGTTTTGTAACCCATCTTGACCATACATAATGATTAAGTTGTTATGAAGGTAACTAATGTTTTATACATGACATCAAACTGACAAAGAAAAAATGTCACAGAATGTAACAATCTCATTCTGAACAAATAGTATTAAATTCACAATAATCACTCAGTGATGATTATACAAAATAGAATGTTGCCATTTAAATCTAAAAATGTTCAGTATATGCCATAAAATGGCAATTTATGAATATGGAAAGGGAACTTGTAATCATTAATCAAAATTAGTGAATTTGTTGTTTTTAACCTATAATTTCACTCATTTTATAATAAGAAATGACTGATATGAAAATCCTTATGTGTAGGAAATGGGGGAAGAGATATGCACTGATAATTAAAATGCACAAACTTTTATCAATGTTCACATAAAACAAACTTGATGCTTTAAGTAAGTTAGCAACAAAGTGATTACTTAAATGCTGGCAAACAATGAAATATAACTTCTGATATAGCCAGTAAAATACATCGCATTATAAACATTAGGTATAAATATTATTACCATCTATTTATATTAAGTAATAATTTTTGAACGATGTCATCAATAAGGGTGAATATGTTAACTGTATGCTATAATCTTTTACTGAGGTTTTATAATTGATACATCCTACTTTACTATAATTTAATTGCTTGTCATCTATCTTTCATGTAAATATTAATTTCTTATACAATAAGTAGTCATTTATATTGTATTAGAATGCTGTCTAATCTACAAAAGTACTATATCTTTTCAAAATAATATAAATATTGCTTATTCCTACTACAAATATTCTCCATATGATAATTCAATTTATGGAGCTCAAATCTTCTGGATTGTCAAGGTATGAGTAATAATCTGATGGACTTAGGTTTATCCATCAGATTAGAAATGATTTTAATTCCACGGCTAGTGTGCATCTTACTTTTGTTAACATTTAAAACCATTTTTAGTATGCCTGATCAAAACATTACTTTATTGGTAAACACTCAAAGTATAAAACTGATAATTTCCTTTAAAAACTCAAACATATACTTTATAGTTATCAGAGCAAAATGTTTAATAGTCACAATAAAACAAAAAAATACATAGTATACATAACCTAAGATGGATTTAACTTTATTATCTTTAAATACCAATGACTTAAACAATTCTAGTAAAGAGATCAAATCTACTGAAATATTTAAAACTTGAAAAAAAGCACAAATTGTCTACCTTCAAGAAACTCATTTCAAAACAAATGACAATTACAAATGGGATCCTATGGAATATATGATATTGGTGCAATCCACTTATAAGACGAAGACAAAAGGGGTAACAATTTTATGGAAAACAAATGTGATTAACCCAGAAATCATTTATAAGTATGAAGATAAAGAAGGCCTTATGGTATTAGTAATAGTTAAATATAATAACAGAATATGGACCCTAGCCAATCTATACTAGTTCCCATGCATTGGAACAGGAACTGTTAAAAAACACTTGGATTTCATTTTCAATAATTACAAAGGCAACTTAATATCAGGAGGAGATTTTAAGTGTATATTTGATATTTCTGAAACTACAAATAAAATACAGTTGCGTACATCTGTGGTATCAAAAGCTTTAAACAATTGGGTAGAATCATTTCATTTTGTAGATACTTTCAAATTTATAGAAGATAAATTTTTGTTGTTTTCCCATCAAGATCACAGATTTGGTACCCAAACTAGAATAGATAAAATATTTGCTGCCCATGACTTACACTCTAAAATCAATAATTTCTCAGTCACTCCCTGCCCCTTTTCAGACCACAATTCATTGATACTAAACTTCAAAATGGGTACAAACCATTAATCTTTAATTCCAGAATTCCAGCATATATAATTAAAATTAAAGAGTTCAAACCCTGGTTAATATCTGAATTACAGTTCTTCTTAGATATTAATTACACCACAGAGATAAATAAAATAATGATATGGGACTCATTAAAAGCTTACATATACGGTAAAACCCTAACTTGGTATAAAAAAAAATCAGAGAATGGGAATTATTAGATCTACAATGCAAACTTTTGTCAGTAAAAGCTGAAAAAAAAATCAAAATCATTTGGAGATGAAAAAGAAAGTAGAAGTATTAAACAAAAAAATGCAATGAAATTTTAAGACATGAAACTAGTTTATCTTTAGAAAAACTAAAAATTAATACCTTGGGCACTTCTTCTAAATATCTACATAATTTACCCACAAGAATCACAATGCAATCAAAAGCTAATAACATTAAAAGTATCCTCCATGAAAAGAAAGGGAAAAATGTCTCAGACATAGGTGACATCCTTGATGCCTACAGAAATCACTATATGGAACATTTCCAAAAACAAAATATACATATTGATCAATTAAATCTAGATGAAAAATGTTCTAATATAAAAAAATACCAGAAAAAGTAAAACTAGATCTGCAAGCACCCATATCCTACAAAGTAATTACAGATACAATAAAAGAGGGCAAAAATAATAAAGCATCAGGTATGGATGGTATAATTATGGAACTATATAAACATTTTCCTTCAAAGATACTATCCCTTTTCTATGAAACTCTATTAGAAATTCAGTCACAAGCTTTAATACCACCTTCCTGGAGCTATTCTTTATTCACACCAATCCTAAAGGAAAACAAATCCCCAAACCACTGTACCTCATATAGACCTATATCATTATTAAATAATGACTATAAAATATTTATGACAATATTAACTAACAGAATGAAAATACCACTATCCAAAACAATAAATAATGACCAAACTGGCTTTATATATCATAGACACACACATGACAATATTAAAAGGATAATTTCTCTTATAAATTATGTTGATAAAGAAAATAAAGAAACAATCACAACTGGCTTCGATATAGAGAAAGACTTTGATTCCCTAAATTGGGACTATTTATTCAAAATCATAATGATATTTGAATTTCATGCATCGTTTGTTCATCTCCTAAGGAATATATATATATATATATATATCTATATATATATATATATATATATATATATATATATATATACACACACACACAAACACACACACACACACACACACACACACACACACACACACACACACACACACACACACACACACACACAAATAATTTAGTGTATGTCAAGTTAGGTCCTTTTATGTCTGAATCTATACATATAATAAAAGGCACTAAACAAGGATGTCCCATGTCACCAATTCTGTTTACTCTGGATATTGAAATATTGGCAGATTGAATTTGTGACAATATAAAAATCAAAGGAATAGATGTTTATGAACAATACAATTCTAAAGTAATGCTATTTTCTGATGACATATTACTAACATTATCTAATACAAAAGAGACATTAGAAGAATTAGATATATTAACTGACAAATTTCACATGACTTCAGGACTCCGTTTCAATAAATCAAAATTTAAATTTGTATTTTTAAATAAAAAAAGAACTGCAGACTAAGGAGAAAGAAGAATCTACCTTAAAATTGCTAGGAATTGAGTTATGCAAGAATAATAATGAATTAGTCTCAAAAAACTACAATAATATCATCGATACAATTAAAATATCGGTGGAAAAATGAAACAAAATAATATTAACATTTAAAGATAGACTACAGTAAATAAAAATGGTTTTACTGCTCAAGATCCTATATATATATATAGCCTTGGCAATACAACAGTCACCAGAAAGGAATATAGTTAAATAAATAAACTCATGGCTAATAAAATGTTTATGGTTTCCCAAAAGAAACAGAATACCTTTAATACATCATATCAGACAATGGAAACAGGAAGGATTAAACTTTCCTGATATAGAAACATATTTAAAAGCATCAATATCTAAACAATCTCAGATTGGATAAGTCCAAATTACTCTACAAATTAGAAAGAATTACTAACTGTAATATCAATAAATGAATTGGATTTACAAAATGAATTTCAAATAACAGATAAAAACAATTTGCCATGGCACATACTATGAATTAGTATACAATATAACATAACTAAACCTACAAAAACTCATATGATTAATTATTACATTGACGCATTTAGGAAATGTATTAATGCACATATATATTTAAAAATCTGGTTTGCTCTTTTAACACCATTTATAGTCGCAAACAACTTTCCACATAAAAATAAATAGAGAAATTATTAATTCCTGGTAACAGAAAGGATTTGTTTGTTGGCTCCAATGTATCAAAGAACTAAAAGTTTTAGATACACAAGTAATAAAAACAACATACAAAATTTCACAACAGGACTGGCTAACTTTACAGAGTATGCTTTCATATTCGTAAGATTTAAGTAGAATAATTAACAATTCTTAATTTGAAGAAATACCTAAATTTGCGAAATACACATATGAAATCATATGTAATGATTTGACATGGGAAACAGTATTTCAAAATTTTACAAAATATTGAAAAACTATAAAACAACACCCAAAACCTAATACTGGAAATATATAAAAAAGGACACTCAATACAGTTAACTGAAGATATTAAAACAGATATCTTATTATTGATAAAATATACATCCTTTACACAATACTGGAAAGTTTTTAATTGGAAATGCTTGCACAGAGCATTCTTAACCCCAGATAGAATCAGTAAAATTAGTTCTTCCATAAAATGATATGTTGGAGATATGAGCAAGTACACAACGCAGATTAAAAACCACATTTTCTTTGATTGTGTTAAAATTAAGCCATTTTGGAATGTTATTAATCACTTTCTACAAGCTTTATTTAATGAATCATTTTATTTAACTAAAGCTCTTGGATTATTAAATGTGAACAAATGTCCTCATTTGAATAGGTCAAACATGTTTCTAGTATAGACTATACTTGCAATTTCAAGGAAGTGTATAACAAGAAGATGGAATACAAACACAATACCAACTTTGGAAGACTTCTACAGCCTACTGAAGACCACAGCATTATTGGAAATTAAAATTATAGAACTAAGAATTTATCCAAAGCCATTTATCAACAACCCTTTGGGAAAAGTCTTATTGTTGATTGACGCTATACAATAATTGATCAGACATTCTGATAATGGACATACTTATAAAGTAACTGTATACATTAAGATCCGTTATGGTGTCAGGCTAATGTAAATAGTATACATAGTTATTTAAGATCTTATGTATAAATACTATGGAATTCATTCAAATGTATTTGAAAAATAAAAATATGAGAAAAAAAAAAACATTTAGACACCATAACATTAAAGTCCAAAAATGAGTTACTATTAGGAGGTAATTTTAATTGTATCTTGTCCTACACTGATATCACAAACTCTAAGTCCTTCAAGATGTCCCCTCTTGCCAAGTACTTGAACAACTACATAAAAGACAGAAACCTAATTGACATTGATAGTATAAAAATATTATCCTCCGTGAAGTATTCTCACTATTCTTACAGATTTGACACACAGACCAACATAGGCAAAGTGTTTGTAACTAATTCTTTACTGGCCAAAACAGATAATGTAATGCTAACATCATGCTCTGTGTCTGACCACAGTGCTATCACCTTCAAAGTAGCACTTAATACTGACCCCTTAAACTTCTGCCAAAGACTACATGATTATCTAGTAACAGTACAAGGATTTAAAGAATGGTTTCTAGATGAAATAAAGCTTAACTTAGACACCAATAATAATGGAGAGGTTTCATATATTATCCTATGAGAAACTTTAAAGGTAGTCTTACATGGTAAAGTCAAAAGTTTTTATATAAACAAACGGAAGGAATGGGATAAAAACTAGTAGACACACAAAAAGAAATTGATGAACTAAAACTAAAACTTACAGCAAATGCAAATCTGCATTAGCTGACATATGCAAACTGAAAAAGGAATATCAGGATATCATGCAGCATAAAATGTCAATACATCTGGGAAAAAAAAGCAGATTACAGTCCTACTCAATTAACCTCAAGAGTATGCACACAATTGCAATTATATCTAAACATTTAAATGAGAAAAGTCATATAAAAGTAAAAAATCAGATCTAAAAAAATACTGTTTTAAAAAAAAATACAAGAATATTAATAATAATAAGTCATCTACAAGTGAAAAAAGTACAGGCAATTTTCTTGCTAAGAATATTCAAAAGAAACTATCCAAACACAATATTAATAACATAGATACACCCTTTTCCTTTAAAGAATTAAAGGAACAAATAAAAAATCTTAAGACAAAAAAGGCACCAGGAGTGGATGTTTTTTTCTTACCTGATAACATCTTAAAAATCTTACTCAATGCATTTCAAGAAGATAAAACAACAGCAAACATCCCTCCCTCATGGAAATATTCTATCATCTCTCCCATCTTAAAACCATATAAAGAGCCCAACCTTTGTACATCATACAGGCCAATTTCTTTGCTTAACATTAACTAGAAGATATTCATGTCTATCTTAGCAGACAGATTAAATAATATTGTTTTAATATTAATTTATGAAGACCAAACTGTGTTTATTAAAAACAGAAAGGTGCAAGACAATGTAATTAAATTACTGTCCTTAATGGACTTAGAAACAAGAAAAAATTAGCTTTCACTTTTAAGCCTTGATATAGATAAAGCCTTCAACTCCCTAAGTTGGCCATATCTGTTTAAAGCTCTGCACAAATACAATTTCTTCCCAAACTTTATAGGATTAATTAAAAAAACTACATGAAAAGTCCAGACCCACTGTACAAATTGGATTTTATCTATCTAGTCCATTGGAAATATTAAGAGGGACTCAACAGGGGTGCCCCCTCTCCCCATTAATTTTTGCCCTGGCTATTGAGCCTCTTGCTAATTATGTTTGAAATAATGCAAGCGTTAAAGGATATAAAGTGTCAGACAAATTATCCACCAAGATACAACTGTTTGCTGATTACCTACTGATAATTTCTAATGATACTGAAAATTCAGTAGACCACTTATTACATAATCTAGACTTCTATGCAAACATATCTGGCCTAAAATAAATCACAACAAAACACAGGCACTTCTAGTGAATAAAAATGTTACTATGAAACTTAGATCAAAAACAGACATAGAAAGGAAGGGCATTAATATTAAATATCTAGGTTTCATTATTGAATGTAATTATAAATATAACTCACATCTAATTACCAACAGCAAATAAACTCAATTACCAGTCTAATAGACAGTTGGAACAGACTCATCTTCACATTTGCAGACAGACTAACTTTAATCAAAATTATACTGTTACCTAAAATGTTATTCATTGGCCAAACTCTAATAATTCCCCCACCTGTCAAAATTAAACAGGAAATTAATAACTTATTACTTAACTTCCTTTGTATCCCAAAAAAACAAGAATGTATCTTCTCTGACAAAACACAAGCTGGGATGAAGGAGGTATAGGGTTTCCAAATATTGATTTTTACTTAAACTTAACATTTATTAACATAGTGCTGCTTTGGAATAATACTTCTTATACATCATACTGGAAATCAATACGCAAAGCCTTACTTCTTAATAGTGATATGACATTGCTTGAACCATATACTCAAATACATATAAACATCTTTATATGGATTTTAAAAATATACATTCAAAGTGAAAGGTCAAAACTTGTTCTCACACCTCTTATAAACTAAATATTGCTGCTGTTTAAAAAGCATTTGTTTTCTAATCAATTAATTAAGAATTTATTAATAAGTATGTTTCCCATTGCTTACACAAATGAATGTTTCATATTTTTGATAATCTGAAAATGTTAGAATTTAAGAAGGATGACCTATTATATTGGAATTGATTTATCTCAGCTAATAAAATATGTTCTGCAAACTATTTGATCAGCAGATATAGTTTGCAAAATTGCAATTGGCTGGACATCCAAACTTGTAAGGATTTTATATATACTAAGCTCATACCCTCTTTAGAGGCATACAATAAGAGTAACTTAAAAATCTTGGATTTTATCTCAACAATTATTAATAGCTCACTCAGGAATACTTCATACATATCTGTTATTTATAAAATTCTCAGAAATGATTTTAGCGAAATGGATGTTTCTTTTTGGAATTATGCAAGTGTGGTTAATAGACAATTATTCTCAAAAAAGACAGAAAAACTTTGTTTACAGTTGATGAAGGAAACTAAATCTTCCTTGTTCTGGCATGTATGCACATGGAAAATTTTACATAGATGTTTTCTCACTCCACATAGACTAGCAATAATGTACAAGAAAGATAAAATAAAATGCTGGAGTTGTGGACACCCCAATAATAACTGGATGCATATGGTTTTTAATTGCAAAATAATTTCCCCATGTTGGTTAGACTTCAAATATCTTTGTAAACCTTTGTGGAATGACAACTGTACAATTTATGACTTCCTTATCCTTTTCAATGTTCCTGTTTCTGAAGTCATTCCCAAAAAACAAACATTTTTACTATGGTCTATCCTCTCTATAGCAAGGAAAATTGTCATTAAAAATTAAAAATCCCAATTTACTCCTGTCTTTAAGTTGAGTTTAATCATCTTGTAAAATACATTTCTAAGAATGAGATTGCTACTATAAAAGCAAGGACTAACAACACAACACATCATTTTATTGCTTGGATAAAATTGTCCAATCTGTTAGAGAAATATTAAGTGTTCAATGTATATTGCTTTTTTAGTTGTTATGACCATTGTATATAGTTTTTTTTTTCTTGTTACTATACGGTTAAGTTATTGTGTTATAAAATGAATAAAAACATTTTGGAAAAATGTTCTGTCTTGTTTTCTCTTATACTGCATATTAGGTTTTCCAGGCAATTTGGATATAGATAATCTCCACAAAAAAAATTACATCCCTTTATTTATTTATTTTGTAATTTTCATATCTCCTCACTATATCTTTTTTTTATTCATTTCAAGGTCTTTCCATGGGTCAACAAAGTAACAGTTTTTTCATTATACTAATATACCATTCCTTCCTTTCTTTTTATTACAGTCTTTCTTAGGTTTCATAATACAATTTTATTCTGATATTCTTTTTTTTCATCATTATTAATATATTTACTTATTTTCTTAACTTCCATTCCTTCCCATACATCTTTATATTTATAATACATTATCATTTCTATCAAATTTCTTTCTTCCTTCATAATACATTTTAACAGTTTGTATAAAGTTAATGATGATGCATGCACAATAGGATTAATTAAACATGGGCCTCCCTGTTCGACTTTCATATATAATGTTCCTCTTTTCACCAGGTTCAGTCTAGTATCCTAAATAAATGAAAATATTAACATCATTAGTTCTTTTTTCATATTTTACTGGCACCACATGCTATTTTACCTAATATCATACTATTGATTAGATGTGCTTTCTTTCTGTATGGAAAACTATATTTTTTCCAAAACATAAATATTTCCTTTATTTCTTTCATCACTTTTCCCATTGTACCTGTTTTTATTAATTTTCCCAAATTTAACTCCTAGTGCATTTATGTAATTGACATTAAATTCCACACCTCCTATTTTTCCATTAAAACCAAACCCTTTACTTTTTTCTTTATTTATATTTAGTCAAATTCTTTCCAACATTATACCTAATTTTAAGTTTACTGTTTCCATCCATAGTGTATTCTTTATAATTATTACAATATGATCTGCATAAGTGTACATTATTCACAGTTGTACTTCTTTTACCATGTTATAATCTCCATTTTGTTAATTTCAATCATTATTATATTCATAACCAACAAAAAAATGTAACTACTTAATGGACACCCCTGTCTTGTTCCACTTTCTACTTTTATTTCTTGCCCTATCCATCCATTCATACTTACTTTCAAATGTTTTCTCATACACTGATTTAATTACATTTAAAATGTTTTTACTTATATTGTATGCTTGCAAAATCTCCCATAATTACTCATGGTGTAAGCTATCATAAGCTTTACTTATGTCTCCTATCATAATTTGTGTCTCTACTTTCTTATTAATAAAGTTGTCAATTACTTCTCTTATTATCCAATTCTTGACTTACCTTACCTTTTCTCCAAAATATATTTTGATCATATATTTTCTCCATCTTACCTTGTATTATTTTTCCAATTATTCCCATAAATATTTTGTAATCTGTCTTATTCAATGTTATTTCCTCCAGTTTTTTTATGTCATCACTAATCCATTTATTGATATAAACTTTATTACTCCAGTACAAATTTCTTTATTGTTAATTCCTTTTTCTAGCCATTCATTCATCACCTCTATAAACATTACTTTTGCCAATCCTCCATTTCCTTATACATGTTATATTTGATTCCATCTCTTCCTATTGCAGAGTTCATCCCCTGGATTCAGCAAACGTCCATGCAAGAATAACTTATTCCTGCATGAAAATGACCATGGATGTTCAGCAAGGCAGCGTGCCATGCATATGTATGAAGGCGTGCTGCCATTCTCTAAATTGACACGGGTCTGTGCACAAGTGCAGTGGGGTGTGCCTGAGACCAGTGCTCTCACAAATACACACGCCCCCTTCACACTAGGATTGCCGTACAGCAATTTAAAATGAGTGAGAATGCTCATAACACCCCCATCCTGTCAGGGTAAGAAATCTGGACAATGCTATAAGGGAAAATCATTCATACAAAGCCAGAAAGTTGCTAGAATAACAGGTTCAGCATTAGCATGGATATTCTGAAGGGTAAAAATAAAAAAAACACAACAAATAAAAACTTTTTTTGAGATATGCAATAAAGTTTAAGCATAGCTGCATGGGCATGCCCGTTGCTTAGCTATGCTTAGCCCAGGTGAAACAGCAGGATAAGTTAAAAAGCAGTAGATATCCAGTGTAAGCATAAGTGCAATATTGTAGCAGTTAGAGTGTATGCCTTGGATATAGTCATTCATGGGTCAAGCCTCACCAAAGCTATTTCCATTTTGTATGTGTAAACATTAAAATTGTAATTTAAGTGTATATTTATGTAGGAAGTAACTTATTTTTCTCAACCAGAGTAGTGGTGTCAGTGTAAAAAAGTAGTGAAACCCCCATATAAACACAAGTGTCCCATACAGGTGTAGTCAGACAAGAATAAATTAATTACAGCACATTGGGGGATGTCAGAGAAGGTAAATAAATCTATATTATGTAATGAATGATGAATCAATCCCATACAGGTGGTTGACCATTATAATAAAACATAAGCAATGCTAAGCATTGCACAGCTATGCTGACCGGGTGTAAGCATTGCGTACATATGAATACTAAGCAATGAATAGCCTAGCTAAGTGGATTTGCCCATTGGTAAGCAATGCTGACCCTGCCCCTTTAAGCACTGCCAACCTTAGCTAAGCAGGTTTGCCCATAGCTTAGCTTAGCTCAGCATTTTCAAAACCATCCAATCATGGCAAAGGGTAGGAAATCAGCTGTATTTAAACCCCACAGGCAGGAATACTGCTCATAACTGGTTGTAGCTCTCCACTGTAGGCACTATGGCAGGTGTTGGAGAGGGCATGCACTTTTGAGTGCAGTGCTGGGGCATATAGGAGTCCAAGGTCATGGTAGGACTCCTGGTAAAATACCATGATGTGAGACTGCTACAGTACCAGTACCAGGGCTCCTGATATAAAGCAGAAGCCTGGGAAAGTCTCACCCATGATCTTACAAGTGCCACTGGTATCCCTTGGACTGGTGATCAGGTCCAGCACCACTATGCCAACTTGAAATGGAGGAAGAGGGAGCTCATGGAACACAGGGTCTATGAAGCAAGAGAGAGGGGAGATGTCCAGGCAGTGTGCAAGCATTCATAGCAATAACTGTTTACCAAAGTCCTACCTGTGTATGTCATGGATAGGTATGCATAAATGTTTCTCTATTTTCGTTACAGCTGTAGCTGAGTGGGCTGTGGACCAGGAAGCCCATGCCAGCACATTGCAAATGCCACGTTGCAAGGCTGGTGAGTAACAATCCTGCTTGTA
This sequence comes from Protopterus annectens, assembly GCF_019279795.1. NCBI lineage: Eukaryota > Metazoa > Chordata > Ceratodontiformes > Protopteridae > Protopterus > Protopterus annectens. The sequence goes on from NC_056725.1 coordinate 283,893,845, forward strand.
GAGTCATACCAAATAAATATAGAGGAGTAAAATGTCACCTGGCAATATAAAAAATATATATGGTTTCTACTGAATATACCAGACAATATGACAGTAATAGTCCCATATAGGTCATATTTAAATAAAAGTGTAACTGCCTGACAATAAAGTTTTAAATCCTGGACTGGTTGTGTTTACTCTGGTATAGTATGGCCTGACATGTTGCATTCATCAAGATCTGATATCCGAATAGTACTGTTGTGTCAGCCACTGCTTTTCACACTGTGCTACATGAAAAATATGTCTAGGAATGTCTATATAAGAATGCTGTAATTACAAGGTCAGATTGTACAACCAAGACAGACAGACAGAAAACACTGAAAAAGAGACAGCAGTTTCTTAATAGCTCACTCTGATGAAACACAACTTGTTGTATTTTAAGCAGACACAGCTATGGTTCGAATTCCATGAGTGATATCAAGCTGTATGCGTAAGCATAATTTTAACTAGGAATCTGGGAATATGTGTACAAGCAGTTAGTGTTAACAAACATTCCCTCCACAGGTCTACCATGTAAGAGAAGTAGAATGTAGCTATAAGATGATTGAAATATACACTGTTTACAAACATACCACTGCCCAAACCAAGGCCATAGGGTAATGTAATAATACCTGTAGAGTAATGATTAGAGCAATGATCATTAAAGTTGTGAGTACTGCAAGGATATACAGGTTGTTAATTTACATCTCTCCTCCCACCCCCACCATATCTTCAACAATAATCTAAACACACAAATCAATGGGTATGTTTTACAGCAAACCTACTGTTGGGACATATGACCTATTGCTCAACAAATACTGAAATGTGTTTCTATTTATGTTCCATGTTGAAATACTATCATTGGTGGCCTGTTGCTATCAAAGCAACATGCATGCTGTTGTAATGGGCACTGGTGTTCCATATATGCATATGTTCTGTTTGCTATGCAACTGTTCCAAATCTGCTGTTTTGGGTTAATGGGAATATCTATGCATGCTGTTATAACTAATCCTGGATTGTGTTGACTATTACTAACCCGCATATGTTCTTAAACTAGAACACAATAGCATGTTTGAGAAGGCTGGTCCCAGTGGACCAACCTCTCCTACCTCAACTGGCCATGGCACAGGGCCCCAGCATGTCTGGGACCCACTCTGGGACCTCCTTGTCCACTGGTCCTGCACCACCTTCGGGTGGTACCGCCTCAGGGGATGGGGGCTCACCTCCCTGGGAGTGGTCATGGTCAGGATACTGACACCTGAAGCTAGGTCCGGGGATTGGTGTGTAGCGAGCTCCAAAAGGAGTTTGGAGAATATGGGAACACTTTGTTATCCCAAAATTCTGAAATACCGAATTTCAGAATCCTGAGATTATAAAGCCGAAATCTCAAAAGTTCGAAACGCCAGAAGTGCGAATTTCAAAATCCTGAAGTACGGAGATTTTGAAGTAGTGCTTCTGGTGTTGTGCTGTGTAAAGGGATAGCTGGAAGTTCAGGTAAGTATTTATGTTTAAGGGTTTTGGTTAGGTGCTTTAGTGTGTGTCAGTGTGTTTGGTTACTGTGATCTGTGTGTGCGAATGGACTGTAGCTTGTATGGTGGTGTTTTTGTGTGTTTGTCTGTGTAATGCAACCTTGGAGTTAGTATATTTAAGTAGGGAGTGTAGAGGGCACAGCCTGCTTGTATATATCGTAGGTTTGAGTGTTTGTGTGTTTGGGGAAGCAGTGTGCATGTGTGTCTGTGGTGTATGATTAGTGTAGTATCCGTGATAATAAAATTCGCGCTTCTGGAGTTTCGAGGTTGTCAGGTTTCGGTTTCATGATCTCAAAATTCTGAAATTTGATATTTTAGGATTTCAGGATTATAAAGTGAATCTATATATATATATATATATATATATATATATATATCCTTAGCAAAGTTGCAGGAACACAACGGCTTCTGTAATTCAAAGTAGGAAAAGTCACCACATTTGAAAATCCACTTTTTCAAGAAGAACTATAGCTCCACATGAAGTAAACAGGGAACGTTCTTTATTTTACGATCAGTGAGCGCTTTCACCCATAGAGGGCTTCATCAGACTGTACAAAGTAGATTGGTTGTAACAGTCCTTAAATAACTAATGCAATTAAGGAATCAATTAAAAAAATTGCATAAAATCGAAACATTCAAAATCTAGTGATACAAAAGCAGGAAATCAGCTCATTCAATTCTACTCTTATTGTATGGAATAATGAATATTATCATAAAACATTAATTAATGCTGCTTAAAGACAAGCTGTTCTCTAAATTAATGTTATATGGCTCTGTATTCTTATATACATACATTTCATTTAAAGAATTACTTGAGGAATATTCCCATTGTAGTAAGCACTAAAATCCACCAGATGGTGGTAGTTCACATATTGCATAGTATATCAAATACACTTAATTTAATACAAAGACTTTAGTCATAAAAATAATAATAATTTATACATGTATCAACTATAAATGTATTATATGCTTAAAAACATCATAAAATTCATTAAAACTTAATCCTAAGTATACATACAAGTGAATCTACGGGATTGTGTATATTAACAAATGCCATAATTCCTGATCATGTTACTTTTTATAGTAAATAGAAAGCCATTTGTTCATTACAGTATATTTCATAACATCAATGACAGTAAAAATTTATATGTACATAAATAAATTAAGTGTGATCAATGCGTTTACTTAAATGTTTTACCTAATCTCCTCTTTTTAAGAAATGGATAGATATTCATTTTGTCATTCAAGCCAGGGGGGTGATCCGCTTTGCAATGAATAATCCATCTAGCCTCATGTTCTAGGGTTGTTGTTTCTATGTCCCCTCCTCTTAAACTAGGTGTGATGGTTTGTATGACAAAAAACGTAAATGTATGTTTACCTCCATTTTTCTTAACATGTTTAGCTAGGGCATTCCTATCATCACCTATCCTAATACTGTAGATATGTTCTCTTACTCTCTCCCTTAGCTGTCTATTCGTTTTTCCTATATAGAAAGCTGTGCATGCACTGCACTGGGATAAATAGACCACATTGTCTGTTCTACAGGAGGTACCAGTATGGAAGGTAAAGGTGTGCCCTGTAGTCGGTAGTTTAAAGTATACCTCAGTGTTAATATGTCTGCATTGATTGCAGCTGTTACAAGGAATGGTGTTCACTTGATGTGTAACATGACTACTCATAAATTTATGACATAGAGTTCGTTTCAAATTGAGTTTATTTTTGTAACTGAATCTAGGCTGTTCTTCTATTAGATCACGGACATCATCATCTATCCTCAACAAATGCCATTGTTTGGCTAATATATTCTTAACCTCACTAATGTCTTTAGTATAATATAGCGAGAAGCTAACTACTGAATCTTTTGCTCTACTACTGGTATCTTCTCCTTCCTCTACATTAACTCTACTGGAGAAATAGGGACGTGCTCTTGTTTCTCTTAATCCATATACTTCATCTATTGCTCTATCTACATCTCCTACACTATAAGACCTTTCCATTAATCTATCTTTTAACCCTTCAACCTCATCCAAAAAGCCTTTCTCAGTAGGATTGAGCCTAGAGGCTCTCATTACTTGTCCCTTTATCACGTTTTCAAAGATGTGCTTGGGATGCATGCTGTCCCTATGCAGAATTGAATTCCTGAAACACATTTTTCTGTGAACGGAGGTATTAACAATTCCATTGCTTAATTTCATTACATTCACATCTAAGAAAGAAATGTCTTCTAAAGAGTACGACATGGTAAATTTAAGGTAGGGCGTCAGACTATTGACGTCCTTCTCAAATTCTAACAAACTTTCTATGTTCCCTTTCCAAACCAAGAAGAGGTCGTCCACGAATCTCCTGTAAAAAGTAGCGTAATTTTTAAAGGAGGGGAGGTGGAATAACTCTTCTTTCTCCCATTCGGCCATTACTATGTTGGCGTAGCTATTGGCACAGGATGTGCCCATAGCTACGCCATCATTCTGTATGTACAAATTCTCATCAAAAATGAAAATATTGTTTTCTAGTATGATTTCCAAAAACATGGTTAGTAACTCAATGAATTGATTATCCATGTCTGCATACTTTTTAAGGTAATTAGAAACACTGTTAATGCCCACTTCATTAGGTATAACTGTGAAAAGGCTTTTTACGTCCAAGGTTACCAGCAAACAGTCTTCAATATTATCTTCTTTAGAAAGATATTCATATAACTCTAACAAAAACTGTTTACTGTCTTTTAAGATGTTTACATTACTTTCCAACACTGTTTTCAGGTGTTGTTCCACAAAAAGAGAGAATGGTTCTGTTAGCCATCCACGTCCTGAGACTATGGGTCTCATGGGGGGATTTTCTAACCCTTTATGTATTTTAGGGAGTCCTTTCAATACAGGGATTAGCGGATGGTTGACTTTAAGAAACATGTAAAAGTCTTTCTTAATTAATTTACTTCTCAGTAAATCTTCTAGAGTATCATAAATTCTAAATATTCTTATAATCACATCATTAATGTCTAGTCTCAAATAACTACCATCATTATTCAACATATCAGTCATGTTCCTGACATAATGTTCAGTGTTCATAACAACCAATGGTCCTCCTTTGTCTGCTGGTACTATCACTATACTATCATCCTCTTTTAAGCTTTGTAATGCTTTCCTCTGGGTGTAAGTCAAGTTATTCTTTCCAAATTTCCTCCCTTGCATAGATTTTTTAGTTGAGTAATAGTCATATAGGTCATTTTCCACAAGTCTGGTGTAAGTTTCAATCACTGGATGTAAAGGTGGGGAGTATGTACTCACCGGTTTAAACACATTATTTGCTCGGTCCTTGTCAACTTGTCCAAAGTCAAGTCTCAGTTGTAAGTTCCTTACAAACATCCTTACATCTATGACAGTGTCTGTATGTTCACTCATTCGGGTGGGTATAAAGGATAAACCCTTTTCAAGTACTTCTTTCTCTTCAATACTGAGATTCTTATTTGATAAATTTATAACTAGAGATTCCCTGTCTTTGTCCACATTTTCTTGAGTGTGGGCCCCACTTGATTGGGTTCTATAAATTTCCTTTTTTGCCTTCCCCTGCTCATAGAGCGAGAACGCCCTCGGAGTAGGGGGGACTGAATAGGGTAAGGGACCTCTAGTGGTGGAGCCATGACTTCACTTTCTTTCCCTTGTTCATTCGTCACCACTTTCTTTCTAACTACCGATGTATTCCCATTTTTAGTATTTATGTTGTTCACAATACCCTTCACACTAGAGCTAAAGACATTAGGAAGGTTATCACAATGCTTATTATGTCCCTTAGTTTGTATAACTGTTGGATACAAATTTTGGTTACTAGCAGAGCCTTCAGATATACTAACAGTGTCCTTAGCATGTGATATATCAACATTCACTTCATTAGCATCAGATTCAGTAACAACAACATCATATCCTGTATTAACATTCAATCCTGAGTTAACATTATCATTTACAGTATTTACAACATCTCTAACTGCAGTTCTCTTAGTACTGCTTTCCCTCCGTGCAGTCCTGGGCCAGGTGAAGACATGGCCATTTTTGAAATCCGTAGTGTCTCTCTCAATTTTTGTTTTCTTTTGATTAAAAAGTCTTGTCTCAAAAAGAGACACATTGTCCATGAATCTATCAAGGCCCATTGTTGCTTTAGATGTTTTATATTTAGCAACAACGGAGCTGTGCAAAGCAGTCACTTTTACCCTTAACAACTCTTCTTCCGGTCTGTGAAAATCTATCAAAAGCTTCATATAATTGAAGCTTAAATCTATATTGAGTTTTTGCCACTTTAATAGAAGTTCAGGAAAATGGTTACCTGTAGTGGGCATTTTTAATACTCGTAGCCCTCTGGGGATAATCCGTTTCTCTATGCACGCTTCAAAATGCTGTCGCTGCAGCTGTAGTCTTTTGAGTTTCATGAAATCTGCTTCAAGTAAATCCAAGTCCTTCGCCAGCTCCAATAGTTCCTCAGCATTATCGCCATGCCCAAAATCCTCTTTACTTGGTTCAAAAAGAAGTAGTTTATTGTTGCTGCCTTCTATGCATTCACGGAACCTCCCCTGCGTCCGATCAAGGGAGGGGTTGGTCTCCGGCGTGTCGCGCCAACTCGATATCATCGCAAGAAGCCAAACAAGCCATACTCTCAGGTGGGACCGAGTAAAAATTATAAATCAAGTAGCAACAATGCCCCAAACCAGAGAATAAGTGTTCCTACTGTATAAAAATGTGATAAATCCTTAGCAAAGTTGCAGGAACACAACGGCTTCTGTAATTCAAAGTAGGAAAAGTCACCACATTTGAAAATCCACTTTTTCAAGAAGAATTATAGCTCCACATGAAGTAAACAGGGAACGTTCTTTATTTTACGATCAGTGAGCGCTTTCACCCATAGAGGGCTTCATCAGACTGTACAAAGTAGATTGGTTGTAACAGTCCTTAAATAACTAATGCAATTAAGGAATCAATTAAAAAATTTGCATAAAATTGAAACATTCAAAATCTAGTGATACAAAAGCAGGAAATCAGCTCATTCAATTCTACTCTTATTGTATGGAATAATGAATATTATCATAAAACATTAATTAATGCTGCTTAAAGACAAGCTGTTCTCTAAATTAATGTTATATGGCTCTGTATTCTTATATACATACATTTCATTTAAAGAATTACTTGAGGAATATTCCCATTGTAGTAAGCACTAAAATCCACCAGATGGTGGTAGTTCACATATTGCATAGTATATCAAATACACTTAATTTAATACAAAGACTTTAGTCATAAAAATAATAATAATTTATACATGTATCAACTATAAATGTATTATATGCTTAAAAACATGACTTTTCCTACTTTGAATTACAGAAGCCGTTGTGTTCCTGCAACTTTGCTAAGGATTTATCACATTTTTATACAGTAGGAACACTTATTCTCTGGTTTGGGGCATTGTTGCTACTTGATTTATAATTTTTACTCGGTCCCACCTGAGAGTATGGCTTGTTTGGCTTCTTGCGATGATATCGAGTTGGCGTACACGCCGGAGACCAACCCCTCCCTTGATCGGACGCAGGGGAGGTTCCGTGAATGCATAGAAGGCAGCAACAATAAACTACTTCTTTTTGAACCAAGTAAAGAGGATTTTGGGCATGGCGATAATGCTGAGGAACTATTGGAGCTGGCGAAGGACTTGGATTTACTTGAAGCAGATTTCATGAAACTCAAAAGACTACAGCTGCAGCGACAGCATTTTGAAGCGTGCATAGAGAAACGGATTATCCCCAGAGGGCTACGAGTATTAAAAATGCCCACTACAGGTAACCATTTTCCTGAACTTCTATTAAAGTGGCAAAAACTCAATATAGATTTAAGCTTCAATTATATGAAGCTTTTGATAGATTTTCACAGACCGGAAGAAGAGTTGTTAAGGGTAAAAGTGACTGCTTTGCACAGCTCCGTTGTTGCTAAATATAAAACATCTAAAGCAACAATGGGCCTTGATAGATTAATGGACAATGTGTCTCTTTTTGAGACAAGACTTTTTAATCAAAAGAAAACAAAAATTGAGAGAGACACTACGGATTTCAAAAATGGCCATGTCTTCACCTGGCCCAGGACTGCACGGAGGGAAAGCAGTACTAAGAGAACTGCAGTTAGAGATGTTGTAAATACTGTAAATGATAATGTTAACTCAGGATTGAATGTTAATACAGGATATGATGTTGTTGTTACTGAATCTGATGCTAATGAAGTGAATGTTGATATATCACATGCTAAGGACACTGTTAGTATATCTGAAGGCTCTGCTAGTAACCAAAATTTGTATCCAACAGTTATACAAACTAAGGGACATAATAAGCATTGTGATAACCTTCCTAATGAATTTGAGAAGGACGTCAATAGTCTGACGCCCTACCTTAAATTTACCATGTCGTACTCTTTAGAAGACATTTCTTTCTTAGATGTGAATGTAATGAAATTAAGCAATGGAATTGTTAATACCTCCGTTCACAGAAAAATGTGTTTCAGGAATTCAATTCTGCATAGGGACAGCATGCATCCCAAGCACATCTTTGAAAACGTGATAAAGGGACAAGTAATGAGAGCCTCTAGGCTCAATCCTACTGAGAAAGGCTTTTTGGATGAGGTTGAAGGGTTAAAAGATAGATTAATGGAAAGGTCTTATAGTGTAGGAGATGTAGATAGAGCAATAGATGAAGTATATGGATTAAGAGAAACAAGAGCACGTCCCTATTTCTCCAGTAGAGTTAATGTAGAGGAAGGAGAAGATACCAGTAGTAGAGCAAAAGATTCAGTAGTTAGCTTCTCGCTATATTATACTAAAGACATTAGTGAGGTTAAGAATATATTAGCCAAACACTGGCATTTGTTGAGGATAGATGATGATGTCCGTGATCTAATAGAAGAACAGCCTAGATTCAGTTACAAAAATAAACTCAATTTGAAACGAACTCTATGTCATAAATTTATGAGTAGTCATGTTACACATCAAGTGAACACCGTTCCTTGTAACAGCTGCAATCAATGCAGACATATTAACACTGAGGTATACTTTAAACTACCGACTACAGGGCACACCTTTACCTTCCATACTGGTACCTCCTGTAGAACAGACAATGTGGTCTATTTAGCCCAGTGCAGTGCATGCACAGCTTTCTATATAGGAAAAACGAATAGACAGCTAAGGGAGAGAGTAAGAGAACATATCTACAGTATTAGGATAGGTGATGATAGGAATGCCCTAGCTAAACATGTTAAGAAAAATGGAGGTAAAAATACATTTACGTTTTTTGTCATACAAACCATCACACCTAGTTTAAGAGGAGGGGACATAGAAACAACCACCCTAGAACATGAGGCTAGATGGATTATTCGTTGCAAAGCGGATCACCCCCCTGGCTTGAATGACAAAATTAATATCTATCCATTTCTTAAAAAGAGGAGATTAGGTAAAACATTTAAGTAAACGCATTGATCACACTTAATTTATTTATGTACATATAAATTTTTACTGTCATTGATGTTATGAAATATACTGTAATGAACAAATGGCTTCCTATTTATTATAAAAAGCAACAAGATTAGGAATTATGGCATTTGTCAATATACATAATCCCGTAGATTTACCTGTATGCATATTTACGATTAAGTTTTAATGAATTTTATGATGTTTTTAAGCATATAATACATTTATAGTTGATACATGTATAAATTATTATTTTTATGACCAAAGCCTTTGTATTAAACTAAGTGTATTTGATATACTATGTAATATGTGAACTACCACCATCTGGTGGATTTTAGTGGTTACTACAATGGGAATATTCCCC